>NC_134269.1:216597358-216815393 GCF_031893055.1 Leptodactylus fuscus | reverse complement strand
GGAAGAGAGAGATAGGGAGAGAGTGAGGGGGAGGGAGAGAGAGAGAGAGAGAGAGGGAGAGATAGGGAGAGAGGGAGAGGGAGATAGGGAGAGAGGGAGAGATAGGGAGAGAGGGAAAGGGAGAGAGAGGGAGAGAGTGTTTTTCTGACATTGCTTTATCTTCAGAGTAGTCTCTACCACTGTTCAGCCCCTGCCCCATAGACTTCTCTGTATGAGCTGGATACTGAGATGGATCCCATATAAATATAACATCTGAGTGAATATAAGGAAGGGGGAGCAGTCTAATAAAAGGAGAAGGAAACAGATTTCTATAATAAGATGTAAGACTTTTTTATAGTCATTCTTATAGAGCTGTTTTATGAGCCGTGGTTGCCATTTTTCACAACGGACAGAGCTCTCTGCTTCTTGCCCCATATAGCATGCTGGATGGCTACAAGAACAGATGATCGGTCCAAGGGATAAGTCCTAAAAAAATAAATCACCACTGATTGGCTGATGCTCCCCAATGTAGGGAAAAGGTAACCAAAGACTGAGGACCCAAACTGGATCCCTGCTGGATCTCGGGCCTAACAGAGATAAGTATATGGTAAAAGGCTGTCGTCCATCTCCAGGACACTGGAAGTCACTAATGTTTAGGCTTAGTGGCAAGAGTGGGAATTGCAAGATTTTTGCATTGATTATGTAACACGTAACATAAAAAATGTGTTGTAAAGCAGTGATTTTCAACCTTTTTTGAGCCGCGGCACACTTTTTACACTTAAAAAATCCCGAGGCACACCACCGACCAAAATGGCACAAAATGACACTAAAACAGTACATATTATACATATAGTTAATAATATAGATTCTAAATGTATATTTATACTCACTGTTTCGATGTACACAAAATTTCATTATCATTCATTATCTGTCCCCAGATTCATGTCCTCTCCATGTCTGCCCCCAGATTCATGTCCCCTCCATCTCGGTCCCCAGATTCATGTCCCCTCCATCTCTGCCCCCAAATTCATGTCCCCTCCATCTCTGCCCCCAGATTCATGTCCTCTCCATGTCTGCCCCCAGATTCATGTCCCCTCCATCTCTGTCCCCAGATTCATGTCCCTTCCATCTCTGTCCCCAGATTCATGTCCCCTCCATCTCTGCCCCAAGATTCATGTCCCCTCCATCTCTGCCCCCAAATTCATGTCCCCTCCATCTCTGCCCCCAGATTCATGTCCTCTCCATGTCTGTCCCCAGAATCATGTCCTCTCCATGTCTGCCCCCAGATTCATGTCCCCTCCATCTCTGCCCCCAGATTCATGTCCCCTCCATCTCTGCCCCCAGATTCATGTCCCCTCCATCTCTGCCCCCAGATTCATGTCCCCTCCATCTCTGCCCCCAGATTCATGTCTCCTCCATCTCTGCCCCCAGATTCATGTCCTCTCCATGTCTGCCCCCAGATTCATGTCCCCTCCATCTCTGTCCCCAGATTCATGTCCCCTCCATCTCTGCCCCCAGATTCATGTCCCCTCCATCTCTGCCCCCAGATTCATGTCCTCTCCATGTCTGCCCCCAGATTCATGTCCCCTCCATCTCTGTCCCCAGATTCATATCCCCTCCATCTCTGCCCCCAGATTCATGTCCTCTCCATGTCTGTCCCCAGAATCATGTCCTCTCCATGTCTGCCCCAGATTCATGTCCTCTCCATGTCTGTCCCCAGATTCATGTCCTCTCCATGTCTGTCCCCAGATTCATGTCCCCTCCATCTGTGCAGACAGTGTACACATTACACTTACCTTTCTCCTCGTTCCCTCGCTGGTCTCTCTCTCTCCGCGGTCTTGCTAACAGTTAGAGACGCGATGTGATGACGTAGCCAGACTACGGAGAGAGAGAGAGAGAGCGGCGAGAAGGATGAAGGGAACGAGGAGAAAGGTAAGTGTAATTGGGGAACTTTCCCCGCGGCACACCCGACCATGTGTCACGGCACACTGGTTGAAAATCACTATTGTAAAGAATAGGTCATTTTCTTTCAACACACGCCCTCTAACTTCATTGCAGCAAAGTAGACAAAGTCAAACATCTAAAAACTATGCAACACCCCAGAACATCTCCCAAGGCCACAGACGGTCAGCCAGTTGAAACAAAACCAAACGCGGTTTTGCAGGGCTCTATAACGAAACCTTTAAAAACTCATGTAATAATTTCAAGCCTAAAATTTAGATTATTTCTTTCCAGTCCTGATTTGAAATAAACCACTAAAAAATCAATTTAATACGACAACGATCAATATAAAAGCGTTGGCATCGCAACGTAATTGGAATGCCGAAAAGTGACAGATGGTCCCCAAACAGCAGCCACGGACCTGCTAAGCTATAGGACTGTTTTACGAATCTTGGCTTGGAGCGCAGTTTGCAATCATTTACCTCTAATACATAAATATCCGGAACTCTTAATAGAGATATCACTGCGATATCGGCATCTCAATAGAAGAAGGAATCACGGAACGGAGACGAAAGAATTTATGAAAAATTGATAGACAGTAATTACAGGGGTTCCGGGGATATGATTAGCAGACGACGGAAAATAGGAGATATAGATTTACAGAAATTAACGAAATTTGGTGCAGGAATCGCTGACGTCGCATTCTACTCCGTTCTAAGGATATGAACAAAATCGGTTCCATAGGCGCAAATTAATACAGGACGTAAAAGCGATCAATTACCGCCGCCGAATATTACATGCGTGTTTAATAATGCAAGCTTATGGATCCGATTGTTACAAATGTAAAGATTCTACGCTGTTTGCTCGACTCGTTTTCTTGTTTTTCTTGCTTCCAATTAAGAGGCCGACCTCGATGCAAAGGTCGTTTTTGAGTGCACTCCGTGGAACTGAAGAATTCCTCTGAACGTAAGAGGTCATTTAGGATAAATCTGAAAGTTTGGTTTTAAATTTTTTAGGCTACACACACTTGTAGCAAATGGAAACCCAATCCATATAAAGAGTGGTTACCTCATAGAGTATAATGGGGTCCTGTTAAGATGGGCCGGGGCCTCCGCTGTGCAGCGCTGAGTCACAGCTGGTTCCGGCGCTGGGGTGGGCTGGAGGCCTACGATTGAGTGTGCGGAGGTTCTGGTTTCTCCAGCACTTCTGGGTTCAGGGGGTCAGCGGCAGGCCAGAGCTAGAATGAGGCCTAAAGAAGCTACTGGTTATTCGTTCACTCACGATATCAGCTCCCTCGTGCCAAAAGCCTCTTCTTGTCCCTTCCCTCCTGCTCCCTGTCTCCTGTCCCTGATCTTGGATTCCCTGGAGTCTTTGACCCAGCTTGCCTTACAGACCTCTCCTCCGTGATCCTGATTTGGTACCTTCCTGACCTGTGTATGACCCAACTTCCCTGACTACGCTCCTGCTTCTGCCTTCTGCTGTGACCCCCAGTTATTGACTCGGCTTGTTTGACTATGTATCTGCTTCTTGGGTATCTGCATTACTCCCCTGGATTACCCTCCTGCTCATCTGCACTCCAGTCCATCCTGCTTTCTTGGACCTCACTCTCAGTTTAGTGTCTGGGTTCCTCTGGGTCCTCCTACTTGGGGTTCGCTGGGTCATCTACTGTAGATAGTGATGTCCCCTGCTGTAGATAGTGATGTCCCCTGCTGTAGATAGTAATATCACCTGCTGTAGATAGTGATGTCCCCTGCTGTAGATAGTGATGTCCCCTGCTGTAGATAGTGATGTCCCCTGCTGTAGATAGTGATGTCCCCTGCTGTAGATAGTGATGTCACCTGCTGTAGATAGTAATATCACCTGCTGTAGATTGTGATGTCACCTGCTGTAGATAGTGATGTCACCTGCTGTAGATAGTGATGTCACCTGCTGTGGATAGTGATGTCACCTGCTGTAGATAGTGATGTCACCTGCTGTAGATAGTGATGTCACCGGCTGTAGATAGTGATGTCCCCTGCTGTAGATAGTGATGTCACTGGCTGTAGATAGTGATGTCACCTGCTGTAGATAGTGATGTCACCGGCTGTAGATAGTGATGTCCCCTGCTGTAGATAGTAATGTCACCTGCTGTAGATAGTGATGTCCCCTGCTGTAGATAGTGATGTCCCCTGCTGTAGATAGTGATGTCACCTGCTGTAGATAGTGATGTCACCGGCTGTAGATAGTGATGTCCCCTGCTGTAGATAGTGATGTCACCGGCTGTAGATAGTGATGTCACCTGCTGTAGATAGTGATGTCACCGGCTGTAGATAGTGATGTCCCCTGCTGTAGATAGTGATGTCCCCTGCTGTAGATAGTGATGTCCTCTGGTGTAGATAGTGATGTCCCCTGCTGTAGATAGTGATGTCACCTGCTGTAGATAGTGATGTTACCTGCTGTAGATAGTGATGTCCCCTGCTGTAGATAGTAATGTCACCTGATGTAGATAGTGATGTCCCCTGCTGTAGATAGTGATGTCCCCTGCTGTAGATAGTGATGTCCTCTGGTGTAGATAGTGATGTCCCCTGCTGTAGATAGTGATGTCCTCTGGTGTAGATAGTGATGTCCCCTGCTGTAGATAGTGATGTCCTCTGGTGTAGATAGTGATGTCCCCTGCTGTAGATAGTGATGTCCTCTGGTGTAGATAGTGATGTCCCCTGCTGTAGATAGTGATGTCCTCTGGTGTAGATAGTGATGTCCCCTGCTGTGGATAGTGATGTCCTCTGGTGTAGATAGTGATGTCCCCTGCTGTAGATAGTGATGTCCTCTGGTGTAGATAGTGATGTCCCCTGCTGTAGATAGTGATGTCACCTGCTGTAGATAGTGATGTCACCTGCTGTAGATAGTGATGTCCCCTGCTGTAAATAGTGATGTCCCCAGCTGTAGATAGTGATGTCCCCTGCTGTAGATAGTAATGTCACCTGATGTAGATAGTGATGTCCCCTGCTGTAGATAGTGATGTCCCCTGCTGTAGATAGTGATGTCCTCTGGTGTAGATAGTGATGTCCCCTGCTGTAGATAGTGATGTCCTCTGGTGTAGATAGTGATGTCCCCTGCTGTAGATAGTGATGTCCTCTGGTGTAGATAGTGATGTCCCCTGCTGTAGATAGTGATGTCCTCTGGTGTAGATAGTGATGTCCCCTGCTGTAGATAGTGATGTCCTCTGGTGTAGATAGTGATGTCCCCTGCTGTGGATAGTGATGTCCTCTGGTGTAGATAGTGATGTCCCCTGCTGTAGATAGTGATGTCCTCTGGTGTAGATAGTGATGTCCCCTGCTGTAGATAGTGATGTCACCTGCTGTAGATAGTGATGTCACCTGCTGTAGATAGTGATGTCCCCTGCTGTAAATAGTGATGTCCCCAGCTGTAGATAGTGATGTCCCCTGCTGTAGATAGTGATGTCCCCTGCTGTAGATAGTGATGTCCCCTGCTGTAGATAGTGATGTCCTCTGGTGTAGATAGTGATGTCCCCTGCTGTAGATAGTGATGTCCTCTGGTGTAGATAGTGATGTCCTCTGGTGTAGATAGTGATGTCCCCTGCTGTAGATAGTGATGTCCTCTGGTGTAGATAGTGATGTCCCCTGCTGTAGATAGTGATGTCACCTGCTGTAGATAGTGATGTCACCTGCTGTAGATAGTGATGTCCCTGCTGTAAATAGTGATGTCCCCAGCTGTAGATAGTGATGTCCCCTGCTGTAGATAGTGATGTCCCCTGCTGTAGATAGTGATGTCCCCTGCTGTAGATAGTGATGTCCTCTGGTGTAGATAGTGATGTCCCCTGCTGTAGATAGTGATGTCCTCTGGTGTAGATAGTGATGTCCCCTGCTGTAGATAGTGATGTCCCCTGCTGTAGATAGTGATGTCCTCTGGTGTAGATAGTGATGTCCCCTGCTGTAGATAGTGATGTCACCTGCTGTAGATAGTGATGTCACCGGCTGTAGATAGTGATGTCCCCTGCTGTAGATAGTGATGTCCTCTGGTGTAGATAGTGATGTCCCCTGCTGTAGATAGTGATGTCCTCTGGTGTAGATAGTGATGTCCCCTGCTGTAGATAGTGATGTCACCTGCTGTAGATAGTGATGTCACCTGCTGTAGATAGTGATGTCCCTGCTGTAAATAGTGATGTCCCCAGCTGTAGATAGTGATGTCCCCTGCTGTAGATAGTGATGTACCCTGCTGTAGATAGTGATGTCCCCTGCTGTAGATAGTGATGTCCTCTGGTGTAGATAGTGATGTCCCCTGCTGTAGATAGTGATGTCCTCTGGTGTAGATAGTGATGTCCCCTGCTGTAGATAGTGATGTCCCCTGCTGTAGATAGTGATGTCCTCTGGTGTAGATAGTGATGTCCCCTGCTGTAGATAGTGATGTCACCTGCTGTAGATAGTGATGTCACCGGCTGTAGATAGTGATGTCCCCTGCTGTAGATAGTGATGTCCTCTGGTGTAGATAGTGATGTCCCCTGCTGTAGATAGTGATGTCCTCTGGTGTAGATAGTGATGTCACTGGCTGTAGATAGTGATGTCACCTGCTGTAGATAGTGATGTCACCGGCTGTAGATAGTGATGTCCTCTGGTGTAGATAGTGATGTCCCCTGCTGTAGATAGTGATGTCCTCTGGTGTAGATAGTGATGTCCCCTGCTGTAGATAGTGATGTCACCTGCTGTAGATAGTGATGTCACCGGCTGTAGATAGTGATGTCCCCTGCTGTAGATAGTGATGTCCTCTGGTGTAGATAGTGATGTCCCCTGCTGTAGATAGTGATGTCCTCTGGTGTAGATAGTGATGTCCCCTGCTGTAGATAGTGATGTCACCTGCTGTAGATAGTGATGTCACCTGCTGTAGATAGTGATGTCCCTGCTGTAAATAGTGATGTCCCCAGCTGTAGATAGTGATGTCCCCTGCTGTAGATAGTGATGTCCCCTGCTGTAGATAGTGATGTCCCCTGCTGTAGATAGTGATGTCCTCTGGTGTAGATAGTGATGTCCCCTGCTGTAGATAGTGATGTCCTCTGGTGTAGATAGTGATGTCCCCTGCTGTAGATAGTGATGTCCCCTGCTGTAGATAGTGATGTCCTCTGGTGTAGATAGTGATGTCCCCTGCTGTAGATAGTGATGTCACCTGCTGTAGATAGTGATGTCACCGGCTGTAGATAGTGATGTCCCCTGCTGTAGATAGTGATGTCCTCTGGTGTAGATAGTGATGTCCCCTGCTGTAGATAGTGATGTCCTCTGGTGTAGATAGTGATGTCCCCTGCTGTAGATAGTGATGTCCCCTGCTGTAGATAGTGATGTCACCTGCTGTAGATAGTGACGTCACCTGCTGTAGATAGTGATGTCCCCTGCTGTAAATAGTGATGTCCCCAGCTGTAGATAGTGATGTCCCCTGCTGTAGATAGTGATGTCCTCTGGTGTAGATAGTGATGTCCCCTGCTATAGATAGTGATGTCCTCTGGTGTAGATAGTGATGTCCCCTGCTGTAGATAGTGATGTCCTCTGGTGTAGATAGTGATGTCCTCTGGTGTAGATAGTGATGTCACCGGCTGTAAATAGTGATGTCCCCAGCTGTAGATAGTGATGTCCCCTGCTGTAGATAGTGATGTCCCCTGCTGTAGATAGTGATGTCCCCTGCTGTAGATAGTGATGTCCTCTGGTGTAGATAGTGATGTCCCCTGCTGTAGATAGTGATGTCCTCTGGTGTAGATAGTGATGTCCCCTGCTGTAGATAGTGATGTCCTCTGGTGTAGATAGTGATGTCCCCTGCTGTAGATAGTGATGTCCCCTGCTGTAGATAGTGATGTCACCTGCTGTAGATAGTGATGTCACCGGCTGTAGATAGTGATGTCCCCTGCTGTAGATAGTGATGTCACCGGCTGTAGATAGTGATGTCACCTGCTGTAGATAGTGATGTCACCGGCTGTAGATAGTGATGTCCCCTGCTGTAGATAGTGATGTCACCGGCTGTAGATAGTGATGTCACCGGCTGTAGATAGTGATGTCACCTGCTGTAGATACTGATGTCACCTGCTGTAGATAGTGATGTCACCGGCTGTAGATAGTGATGTCCCCTGCTGTAGATAGTGATGTCACCGGCTGTAGATAGTGATGTCACCTGCTGTAGATAGTGATGTCACCGGCTGTAGATAGTGATGTCACCTGCTGTAGATAGTGATGTCACCTGCTGTAGATAGTGATGTCACCTGCTGTAGATAGTAATGTCACCTGCTGTAGATAGTGATGTTACCTGCTGTAGATAGTAATGTCACCTGCTGTAGATAGTGATGTCACCTGCTGTAGATAGTAATGTCACCTGCTGTAGATAGTGATGTCACCTGCTGTAGATAGTGATGTCACCTGCTGTAGATAGTGATGTCACCTGCTGTAGATAGTACCTGCTCCTGTCCCGCAGATTGATCACATTTCACTGCCGTCCTTGAATACCAGAACTGTATTAATTATGACACATGAGAACCTTACATTAGTTTATCAGGGGAAATGTTCCCATCGGAGTCTCTCTTTAAGCCCACCGCCTATTTAACATCTTAGAAGTGTGAGCTGCACAATGTTGCATTTCTTAATGTACTGTAGCACGCCATCTGAAGATCTCTGAAGAAACATTTCCAAGTCTATTGTACCACACCAGATAAATTATTAATAAATTATACTTGATAGGCTTGTTACCTCCAATTTACTGCTTATCAGTGTGACATCATAAATAATGGATCGTACCCACAATGGCACTACCTAACGCCGGCCCCTTACTTTTCGGATAAAAAACAAACAAACAAACTCATTAAAGATGTATGATTTATCTCATGAGCAGCGCATACATAACTAGCAGGATCATTGTGCAAGGACGATAGACACAGATTCAAGAAGTAAATAACCAGGATTAGAAGACAAAAGATGAAAAACTGCCAGGCTCAAAGCCTCCGATGACACTCCAAAGTGCTAAGTACATAACTGTTTCAATTTACTAACACTTGACCTTCTGTAATATTGGAAATACACAACCAGGGCTCCGGAACCTGAAGACTGCGAGATGATTACATTAGGAAGTGCAAGAGCAAAGAAAGAAGTTCTGAACGTAAAGTGTCTGGAATTAAGGAATAAATAAAGAATATGATTGAATATAGATAAAATCAGCAAAGATAGATAGATAGATAGATAGATAGATAGATAGATAGGAGATAGATAGATAGATAGATAGATAGATAGATAGATAGATAGGAGATAGATAGATAGATAGATGATAGATAGATAGATAGATAGATAGATAGATAGATAGATAATAGATAGATAGATAGATAGATAGATAGATAGATAGATAGATAGGAGATAGATAGATAGATAGATAGATAGATAGATAGATAGATGATAGATAGATAGATGATAGATAGATAGATAGATAGATAGATAGATAGATAGGAGATAGATAGATAGATAGATAGATAGATAGATAGATAGATAGATAGATGATAGATAGATAGATAGATAGATAGATAGATAGATAGGAGATAGATAGATAGATAGATAGATAGGAGATAGATAGTAGATAGATAGATAGATAGATAAGAGATAAATAGATAGATAGGAGATAGATAGATAGATAGATAGATAGATAGGAGATAGATAGATAGATAGATAGATAGATAGATAGATAGATTGATAGATATATAGATAGGAGATAGATAGAAGATAGATAGATAGATAGATAGATAGATAGGAGATAGATAGAAGATAGATAGATAGATAGATAGATAGATAGGAGATAGATAGATAATAGGAGATAGATAGATAGATAGATAGATAGATAGATAGATAGGAGATAGATAGAAGATAGATAGATAGATAGATAGATAGATAGATAGATAGGAGATAGAAGCTAGATAGATAGATAGATAGATAGATAGATAGAAGATAGAAGATAGATAGATAGATAGATAGATAGATAGATAATAGATAGATAGATAGATAGATAGATAGATAGATAGGAGATAGATAGAAGATAGATAGATAGATAGATAGATAGATAGATAGATAGATAGATAGGAGATAGATAGATAGATAGATAGATAGATAGATAGATAGGAGATAGATAGAAGATAGATAGATAGATAGATAGATAGATAGATAGATAGGAGATAGATAGATAGATAGATAGATAGATAGATAGATAGATAGATAGAAGATAGATAGATAGATAGATATATAGATAGGAGATAGATAGAAGATAGATAGATAGATAGATAGATAGATAGATAGATAGATAGGAGATAGATAGATAGATAGATAGATAGATAGGAGATAAATAGATAGATAGATAGATAGATAGATAGATAGGAGATAGATAGATAGATAGATAGATAGATAGATAGAAGATAGATAGATAGATAGATAGATAGATAGATATATAGATAGGAGATAGATAGAAGCTAGATAGATAGATAGATAGATAGATAGATAGATAGATAGATAGATAGATAGGAGATAGATAGAAGATAGATAGATAGATAGATAGATAGATAGATAGATAGGAGATAGATAGATAGATAGATAGATAGATAGATAGATAGATAGATAGGAGATAGATAGAACATAGATAGATAGATAGATAGATAGATAGATAGATAGATAGATAGGAGATAGATAGAAGATAGATAGATAGATAGATAGATAGATAGATAGATAGAAGACAGATAGATAGATAGATAGATAGATAGATAGAAGATAGATAGATAGATAGATAGATAGATAGATGATAGATAGAAGCTAGATAGATAGATAGATAGATAGATAGATAGATAGATAGATAGATAGATAGATAGATAGATTTATAGATAGATAGGAGATAGATAGAAGATAGATAGATAGATAGATAGATAGATAGATAGATAGAAGATAGATAGATAGATAGATAGATAGATAGATAGATAGATAGATAGGAGATAGATAGAAGCTAGATAGATAGATAGATAGATAGATAGATAGATAGATAGATAGATTTATAGATAGATAGGAGATAGATAGATAGCTAGATAGGAGATAGAAGATAGATAGATAGATAGATAGATAGATAGATAGATAGGAGATAGATAGATAGATAGATAGATAGATAGGAGATAGATAGATAGATAGATAGATAGATAGGAGATAGATAGATAGATAGATAGATAGATAGATAGATAGATAGATAGGAGATAGATAGATAGGAGATAGATAGAAGATAGATAGATAGATAGATAGATAGATAGATAGATAGATAGACAGGAGATAGATAGAAGATAGATAGATAGATAGATAGATAGATAGATAGATAGATAGATAGGAGATAGATAGATAGATAGATAGATAGATAGATAGATAGATATATAGATAGATAGACAGGAGATAGATAGAAGATAGATAGATAGATAGATAGATAGGAGATAGATAGATAGATAGATAGATAGGAGATAGATAGATAGATAGGAGATAGATAGATAGATAGATAGATAGACAGGAGATAGATAGAAGATAGATAGATAGATAGATAGATAGATAGATAGATAGATAGATAGATTATTTTGACTTGATCCAAGTACCAGAACTCCAATTAAAGTGCAATCTTGTGAGTTTCTTCAGCACATGTGATGTTTCCGTCCACTCTCTTGGATCTTTCTGCAGTATTACTTGTGAAAAGTCCCAGAAGGTTGATAGAGAGATGGCATCACATGAGCGGAATAAATTCACAAGTTTCCACACTATTCGGAGAGCAGACACTTCTTTTCTGTAAATACAGATTTGTCATGTACGGTCTGTGCGCCATTTGTGTTTTTCATGGACTCTGGACTTGGACACAGCTGGCTCTGGTGATAGACTCCCTGTAAGGTGACCATACACATTAGTCTTACATTAGACACCGGGTGATTGTCTACTGTGTATAGTATCTTTGCTTGTTGTTTGCTCGACATGTGTCAAATATGTTGAATGTTCTCGAGGGACGTGAGCTACACCCAGAGGTGTCTGTCAGGGGTACTGTACTGTATTTGCCTCTTCCCATTCGGGCTCTTGGCCAAACCAAGCTGTAGGGCGTTTGTTAGGAATGACAGTGGCCAAGTGAATGTTTAGCCCTGAGCTATTGAAAGTGTATAGCCGTATACTGACTATAGCTGGGGGCTTGTCTAGCAGGAATATTGCCGGTGACCACTTCAACTACAGACCATGTGGTCAAAATTTAATGTGAAATGTTTTTTTCTAGGTTACATTTAACTATTTACATTCTGACAATTTGTAAGACCTTTTTCTCCACGGTGCACCTATTACTATTAGCCGTGACCCCTTTACTTTCTACACAAATAAAGTCATCGTTTTATTCTACAAGGTCAATCAATCCAATAAGTTTTACTTTTCAGTAGGGTTGAGCAATCGGGATTGGGAAAAATCGGATCCCAATCGGCGATCGAGCAAATTTCGGGATCGGCCTGGAAAATCGGATTTTAAAATCGACCCTGAAATCTCAAGATCGGCTCAACCCAACTTTTCAGCCCAATTCTAGTACTCAACGTAATTAGCGGCGTTCCTACACAATTATTCTATTCTATTCTATTATTCTATACTGTCATATGTAGTAGTTAGTAAAAATAGGTTTACAAATCGGTTACAGCCCTACAACAGCTGGAGATCCACAGTGCACAGAACGGCCGCCATTTTGTGGTGGTCTCTAGAGTTGAGCGAGTAGTATTCGATCGAGTAGGTATTGGATAGAATACTAGGTATTCGAAATACTCATACTCGATCGAGAACCACTCGCTATTCGAATGGAAAAATTTGATGCAGAACCAGCGTTGATTGGCCGAATGCTATACAGTCGGCCAATCAACGCTGGTTCTTCTCCTACCTTTAGAAGTCTTCTCCTTGCAGCGTCTCCGCAGCATCTTCCGGCTCTGAATTCACTCTGCCAGGCATCGGACCTGGGCAGAGCCAACTGTACATGCCCATGCTACAAGAAAATGGCCGCTTTGACTGTAAGCGGCCATTTTCTTGTAGTGCGGACATGCGCAGTCGGCTCTGCCCAGGCCCGGTGCTTGGCAGAGTGAATTCAGAGCCAGAAGACGCCGCGGGGAAGCTGCACGGAGAAGACTGCACGGAGGATCCAGCCCGACCCTCACTCGTGGACTTGGTAAGTTCTATTTGATCGAATGTTGCCTACCCCTGAAACGAGCATTTTTCCCCCATAGACTATAATAGGATTCGATATTCGATTTGAGTAGTCGAATATTGAGGGGCTTCTCGACACGAATTTCGAATATCGAACATTTTACTGTTCGCTCATCTCTAGTGGTCTCGTGTTACAGACCACTGAAAAATGGCCGACAGAATGACCAACTGCGCAAGTTTCATCGCCATTTTGTGGTGGTCTCGAGTAAGAAGGCGACTGAAGAGGAGGAGAAAAGAGAGGCGGCACTGGATCCTATGATGAGCCTTTGCTCTCTGAAGACCAGTTGGCATAACGAAGAACGAAAACAAAATTCAAAAACAGCGTTGCAGACCGGAAAAACAAACGTTGCCTTTCTAAAGACTATTCCAATGGGCTTTTAATGATCGAATGTAGGGTTGAGCGATCGGGATCGGAAAAGATCAGATCCCGATCGGCGATCGAGCAAATTTCACAATCGGAATTGGCTGGAAAATGATCGGAAATCGGATTTTGAAATCTCAAGATCGACTCAACCCTAATCGAATCCCTTTAACGGACACAGTGGACGTCTTCGAATCCCCCGATAATAACGGGTCCAACCAATGTCCCCCCAACCCATCCACCATTATGACTTTTCCAACCTCTCCGTCTTCTTCGACTCAGCCCAGTCCCGTCCATAGCGATTACAAGACCCATAATGAGAAAAAACCGCAATGAAACAACCTAGAAGTTATGGCCCCGGCGAATACTTTGTTTCATAGTTGATATTTGATGATCTATTGGATGGAACATCTCGCTTTATCATGTTGAGGCTTTCATAGGGTAAATCACCTTTTGGAAAGAAAAATGTATTCCTATTTTTTAATTAGAGCCCAGGACACCCAGAGATCTCGGGAAGAATAAGATTTAATGCCTTCCTTATCGAAAGGCAACGTTCTAATTTCAGGAGGTTGCACAAATATTATTAATGATTGTTTATTATTGGAATAGATCATCATTACAAGGAATATTTTTCAATCCTGCCCTGTATCTGTTACATTACGCTGGTGTCAGCCGTTTAATGCGCTTGTATTTCATGCCGATGCGCCGTTGGATGGGCTAATATCTTTTTAGCTTGTCCTTTTATGTACTGAAATGTTAGTGATTGTCGAGAAAAGGTCAGCTTGGAATGATATGTATAGACGTTCGCAACGACCGCTATCGTTTTATTACCTCGCCGTATGAAACAGCTTTATACAGATGTGACCTAGGCAATTGAGACAGGTAATAATACAATGCTGGGACAAGTACATGGTCGTAACTAGAGATGAGCGAGTGGTATTCAATCAAGTAGGTATTCGATCGAATACTACGGTATTCGAAACATTCATACTCGATCGAGTACCACTCACTATTGGAATGGAAAATTCGATGCAGAACCAGCATATACAGTCGGCCAATCAACGCTGGTTCTTCTCCTACCTTTAGAAGTCTTCTCCGCGCAGCTTCCCCGCGGCGTCTTCCGGCTCTGAATTCACTCTGCCAGGCATCGGGTCTGGGCAGAGCCAACTGCACATGCCCAGGCTTCTAGAAAATGGCCGCTTTGACTGTAAGCGGCCATTTTCTTGTAGCATGGGCATGCGCAAGCCCGATGCCTGGCAGAGTGAATTCAGAGCCGGAAGACGCTGCATGGAGAAGACTTCTCGGAGGATCCAGCCCGACCCTCACTCGTGGACTTGGTAAGTATAATTTGATTGAACGTTGCCTACCCTTGAAACAAGCATTTTCCCCCCATAGACTATAATAGGATTCAATATTCAATTCGAGTAGTTGAATATTGAGGGGCTACTCAAAACGAATATCGAATATCGAGTATTTAACTACTCGCTCATCTCTAGTCGTAATGTATACGTTTGTGGTCTTAACCCCCTTTTGTTTTTGACTCCCGCATCTTTTTGCATTCACAGAGTCATATTCCAGTTCTTAAAGGGAGTCTATCAGTAGGAAAAGCGGTATCAGATTAATGACTGTACCTTGTAGGGAAACTTCTATGCTTTCCAAAGATGCCTCTCTTACTCTGCATTGCAGCTCCATTTTTAAGAAAATCAGTAGGGTTGAGCGATCGGGTCTGGAAAAGATTGGATCTCGATCGGTGATCGAGCAAATTTCACGATCGGGATCAGCTGGAAAATTATCGGAAATTGGATTTTAAAATCTCAACCCCAAAAGTGACTTTTACCATAGAGAAGAACCGACTAGGGTTAAGCGATCGGGATCGGAAAAGATCGAATTCCGATCAGCGATCGAGCAAATTTCACGATCGGAATTGGCTGGAAAATTGGATTTTAAAATCAATCCTGAAATATCAAGATTGGCTCAACTCTAAAAATCAGTATTTTATTCTTATATAAATTAGCTGAAATAGGCATTAGGGGTATTTCTTTTTGGGGTTTACTCTCTGCTCTAGATAAGTAGTCCTGATAGAAGAAACCATACCCTAAAGCTTTTCCTGTTGACAGACTCCCTAACCCATTTATGCCGGAGGTTGTATTGTATTTGAGTTCCAATAATGGAACTCTAGGCATAAATGGGTTAATGTTTGTAGAGATCTTTGGCATGTAAGACCCGGTTCATAACTGCACATGGGTTTCCATTTGGGGAGACCACTTTGGGACCCACCGAATAGAAATCTAGTCTGCATAAAAAAGCGGTTTACCTTAGGAAACCCACGGACCCCATAGACTATAAGAAAGGTGCTGCTTCCAGGACTTTTCCCTCCACATTTGTCATGCGGATGGCCAAACGCAGATGTGAACCGGGTCTTACAATGTATGACTTCATAGTCAGCTATACATAGGCAATATTTATTGGCCCAAGACGTGCCCACAATCAGGTCTAAGGGCAATAAAGTTTTTGCGCATGGTGTATTTGGACTTACCTTATTCAATACCGCTTGTCACCATTGGGCATAGCACACATACACATATAGGGTAGACATTTTGTGACCAATAGGGTTGAGCCAATCTTTTAAAATCCGATTTCCGATCATTTTTGCAGCCAATCCTGATCGTGAAATTCGCTCGATCGCCGATCGGGACCCGATCTTTCCCAATCCTGATCGCTCCATCTTAGTCAATACTCCTCTATGGGAAAAGTCACTTCAAGGGTTGATCCGATCTTGAGATTTCAAAATCCAATTTCCGATCATTTTCAAGCCGATCCGGATCGTGAAATTTGCTTGATCGCCGATCGGGATCTGATTTTTCCTGATCCCGATCGCTCAACCCTAGTGACAAAGTATCAAGTAATCGTATTTTTGTCTTGCAGGATCCATCTTACACACATGCCTATAAAATTCTCTACTACAGAATCTATAGATCTTCTATTATGCCTACCGTATGTGTTTATCAAATGTCGCCCGTACTATTGCCTGCAATTGTCAAGATGTTTTATGCAACAAATACGTCTCGTACATATTGGGAATGGAAGGTGAATAATATTTATAAAAAAATCCCGAGTGAAGTGGGATTGTGAAGGCACTTAAAAGCATCACATGATCAGATCGTTGCGGCTCCGCCATGAAAGCGTCCTTCAGACAATAGTCTTTTACGTGAGCGCTGCATATAATTATAGTTATTATTTGGAACATTTAAGCAATGATATATACATTTTATTTTCCAGCGAGATCTAATGTGTCTCATTTATGTTACTTTATGCATTTTTAGCTGGTGATTTGCACCACAAATGGCCGCCATTCGGTTATTACCAATTCCCTTGACATATCAACATTGATGACATTATCATCCTATGATTCTATCCATAGAAACGGGATGAATATATTAACACAAGGATTCACATGCTAAGTCTATATCGTATTGTTCATTCACTGAAAAAGGGATCTTAGACCTAATGGCCTGTAAAATACAATGTAGCCAAGTGAAGGTTTCCTCGGAGGTCTGCAACTTTAAGGCCACGTCCACAAGGCAACATCGTGTTTAGCATCTGTTATCAGTATCTGTAGGCTGAAACCAGGAATGGATCCAAAATCTTGCATCAAAATTGGCATGTCTATGTTTTCTGGAGTAGATGTGGGGTAATGTGGGGCAATTGTTGTGCCCTTTCTTGCACTAAAGAGGCAGAACATTCCCTCTCTGTGACCAGTACCATGAATGTAGACCGAGCCAGACGGACCAGGATGGGGACGCCTTAACCCGCACATTTATTATAACTCATGCAAGTTTTTTGGTGTGAGTGATACATGAAGTCTACACCGGTTCCTGGACAGTGTACATTTCCATTCTGGTACATAAGTGTGATCCCAAAAAGCCAGGAGTAGATTGAGTAGAAGGGAGAAGTGTAAAAACGTCCTATGTATTCCCATTAGGGTTGAGCGATCAGGATTGGGAAAGATCAGATCCCGATCAGCGATCGAGCAAATTTCACGATCGGGATCGGCTGGAAAATGATCGGAAATGGGATTTTAAAATGGATCCTGAAATCTCAAGATCGGCTCAAGCCTAGTAAACGTACATTAATGTGCAAATCTGTTAGGCTCAATCCTACTGTATATATAAGATACAATTAGGGTTGAGTCATCGGGATTGGGAAAGATCGGATCCCGATCGGCGATCGAGCAAATTTCATGATCGGATCGGCTGGAAAATGATCGGAAATTCCCATTCCTTTTGAAGCCATTCTTGGCTTTGGCCAAAAATATCTAAATCGGCAACAAAGTTTTATCTTGTAGCTTATCTGCAACTTGGGGCCTCAGTAAAAACAGCAGTCACAAGAGTAGGGATCTGAAAGTGCCCATAGCTAAAAGAACAATGGTGTGAAAGCTCGGTCACCGTGATATGGGACCGTCGGAGCTAGGGTGAATATAATGGTAGCCAAGCAGACACATGACTGCTCCAGTCATATTGGACACTTGCAGACCATGTTACTGAGATCACTTGGTTGGACTCTCAGTAGGGTTCAGCCGATCTTGACATTTCAGGATCGATTTTAAAATCCGATCATTTTCCAGCGAAATGATCGAAATTGGCTCGATCACCGATCGGGATCCAATCTTTGCCAATCCCAATCGCTCAACCCTATTTGTATATAATATATACACTAGGATTTTCAATAATTTCCCAGCCGATTCTGATCGTAAATTTGCTCAATCACCGATCGGAATCCAATCTTTCCCGATCCCGATCGCTCAACCCTAGCTCTCGGAGATCTTGTAGTTTGGGCAATAAATGTCATTAGTGAAAAAACAAAAACTTTAATATGAACGTATTGGATCATGGAGCACAATATGGCCCAGTTAAAACTTTCAGAAGAACTATAGTCTATGGGGTTTGAGGGTTTTTGACTGTAACCACTTTTTAAACGGACCAGGGTTTCAATCTTTTGGGTTCCCAACCGGATCCAAAGGACGAAAACCCGAACTCCAGTGTAAATCTACCCTAACCAATTCAACATCATTACTAGATGGAATTTTTTATTTTTTTTAAAAAAAATTTCTTCTTCTGTTTTTGTCTCAAAGCCCGGAGTGTTACCTAAAGAGAGGAAAATCCTTCAGCTAAAAGCGAGATTGGATCGAAAAGTGGGAAATCACCGTATTGTGTAAAAAATGGCTTCAGGCCTAAAACCACTAATCATCATAATGACAATGGGAAATAACGCAACGCTGTATAATCGGAATATTTCTCGGTAATATCAGGTTCTTTGTATTTACCCAAAGGAAGAAATTGTTATACAGTCCACAAAAAAAAAGGAAACGCAGGTTTGGAATTTTAACAGGGAGATCAATAAGCTATTATAATAACAATCATTGCCTGTTAATTAAATGCCAGTGCTGTGCAGACGTTGCGAGGTCGGGAGGTCCATTAACTGCTCGCCTGTCAATCACCGTCACAGCCCGAACGCCAACAGTTTTCCTTGTTTTTCTTTGGCTAAACTTTTAACTTAATCAACTTTGCTGTCTAATTTCTGACATATAAATTTATAGATTTCTTATCGTAATGCAAATTATTGTTACTATTGTCACAATAAAGGGAACAAGGGAATTGGAATTTTTTAGCGGCATTTTCTTCTTTTCGAAAACATTGCGATCAGATGTTGCATGTTGGTTAATAGAATTTTACAAAGGACCTTATAAACAACGCGCTTTTTTCCTGATTTTTTTTTTCCAAATGGCAACATGAATTTTTTGCCCATAAGGCGAAAGACAGCTAAAAAAAAAAATCACAATTACAAAAATTTTCCCCGTTGTGCCTAATTTTTGACTCTCTGATCAGACTCCATCTTGATTTTACATCTCCTCTGTTTCTCTTTCTGTGTTTTGTCATCAACCCCATGATGCTACATCATTATATATGGACAGCTAGAGCCAGTACCATCTTTGCCTGCTGATGGCACGCCTTCATTATTATATAACAAGAGATTTTTTTCATTTTTTTTTTTTTTATGTAGATTGTTAGCCCCACATAGAGCTCACATTGTACATTTTCCCCTATCAGTATGTCTTTAGAATATGGGATGGAAATCCATGCAAACACGGGGAGAACATACAAACTCCTTGCAGATGGTTTTTTGCCCTTGGTGGGATTTGAACACCAGGACTCCAGCGCTGCAAGGCTGCAGTGCTAACCACTGAGCCACCGTGTAGCCCCTTATTATAAGAGATTTGTCAGCACTAGTCAGGATCGGTGTTTATATCCTCCCCTGGGGAGACCCTATGTGGTACAGTCCATACAATGAGCTAATGAATGACATATAACTCTCTATTCAAAAATAGAACAGAAGAGACACCGAGCGGCCCGTAGTGTAATATTGTTAAGGACAACAATGGTGTGAGACAGTTTTAGGCTCATCTTTTGGGGTTGTGAATACACAAATCTGTACTGGCGCTGGAAGCAATTGCTAGAGGCCCCCTCTCTGCAATGCACAGAGCTGCGGAGTTCCTGGCACCCCGTGGGTGCATAAGCATGCAATGTAGGACCAGTAACTGGATCAATGTTGGATGATCCAGTAGATGAGAAACTGCACTCCACAGATGGATACTACAACGACTTTTATTGAATGATCTAGGCACAACGCGTTTCGGGACACTTCTCCCTTCCTCAGGTGCATAAGTTCATATCTGTAGAATGCAGCAATGTCTGCCGAGTCCTTGGCTGTCTCTTCCAGCCCCTCCACAGAACTGGCTTCTCCGTTTCCTACCGCGGACATTGCTGCTTTCTACAGATCTGAACTTATACTGAGGAAGAGAGAAGAGTCTCCTGAAACGCGTTGTGCCTAGATCATTCAATAAAAGTCGTTGTTGTCCATCTGTGGAGCACGGTTTCTTATCTACTGGATCATCCACCATTGATCCAGTTACTGGTCCTACATTGCATATAACTCTCTATAGGCTCAAACAGAGAAAGAGTATCGCCCTGGTGTGACTGCTACCATTGCAGTCGTTATAGCCTAACTGCTGTTTGGGACATATAGTACGTATCAGCAATTTTTAGGGACCCTTTCTCATTTTACTGAGGCTGGTAAGTTACAAATCTCCACCGTAGTACATTATATATTGAACATTCCTTTAAAAAAAATTTAAAAAATTCCAGAAAGTCCTAGCAAATTGCCTTGAAACTCTTCTGTCCTCAGTTAAGGGGAAATTCTAACTTTGAGTTGGACTCAAAAAACAAAATTGTGGGACAGGTCTCATGATAAAAGGTTGAGTGAGCTGGGGTTCTCACCAACATTGGGTCATGCTAACATAGCCAACAAATATCCGCCTTGGCTAATAGAGAACAAGGAGATACAAGGCTATCATCTGATCGTATCTAGACATGAGTGATTTGGATCAAACCAGATTCAACCTGAATTTTCCAAAAGTTTCTAGCTCAACTCAAACCAGGAACATGGGGTTTGGAAACTCAAGAACCACTATTATACTTTGGGTTCTTTTCAGACCCCAACGAAGGTGAAGTGTGAGATATCACCTGGGAGGCCAATGTGGGTGAGAAGCCCAAGGAGAGGTGACCTTTGGACCAAGCCACGAGAATCTAAGACAAATCTTGAGGTTGGCCCATCTCTAATCATAACCTGTCCCAATAAACGTGGCCGCCATTTCCCTATCTTGAGCTATGGAGGACTAACAGATCCGAAACAGTTCACGGAATGTTCAATAAATTGTACGATACGATTCTATCTAATTATATCATTTCTTAAGATGTTTTTGCCAAATATTCTGTACATGGCTAGCCATATGGGTAAAAAAATATATATTTGTACAGTATGGTTCCACCAAGTTGTTGCTACTCGTGATGGCGGTGATGACACGTGAGCGCCATTGCCATGACAAATCCTCCAGCAATATATCACACGAAACAAAGTATCGGAGTGGGTGAGAACGTTTCACTCGCTACAGTACAATGCATATTTATGAAGCTCTCTCCAGACTGGTATAATAAAATGAAAATTTACATGAGACTAAGACATATGGCAGTAAAACCTTCGCGACCAGTCGCCGCATGCATGTTGTTTTGTATCTGGCCTCTAGTTTAACTCCCGCGGCGCTATTTTACACTGGACGTTCCTGACCCACAGCTGTAAACGATGGACTTGCTTAGCCTCACAGGCTGCAGTTCTCATTAACACTAAGTAGGGTCGTTTACTCCATGTTGTGCTTGAAACCAAAACTAACACATGTTATCCTTCTTTTTTTTTCAATAAATGACAAGTTCCATATTGGTCCGTAATGAAGCTTGGTGTCTTTCGCTGAGCCATCTGTTCGCTCCTCATGAATCATCTCTCCAGCCTACAGATGCTCGGCCTCTCTTAAAGAGAAGCGACTCAACTTTCAAATGAAACATGGTGTAAATTGTGTAATCAGACAATGCAAAAGCGTCCCGGGGCCTTCTGGGGCTTTACTACGGAAAGCGAAAAAAAAAACAGCCAAATGATGGTAGCGTGACGATGGGAAGCTGTCAGGTTCTCGCTGCCATGTGGTTAGAGAGTTAGGGACATTTGTATACTTGAAAGCTACTGAGCATTGGCTGCTTATGACTTGGTTTTAAAGCCTACTTAGAATTTTTGATGTGGTTTTTTTGGTTTTTGTTCCCTCCAAAGCCTGTTAGACCGTGGTCACATAAGGCATTTTTGCATTGGTTTTCATAATTTAGGATGTTACTTAAGCAGCCAGATGTGCGGTGTCAGTAAATTATAGGAATCGACGCGTTTCCATTTACATAATGCATAGCGCTTGCCTCGGTTTAGGCATTTTAGGGAGTGTAGCACAAGTTTACGTTGACTGCAAAGGATTGTTCTGAATAACATGTAAATGGGATCGGGAAAGATCGGATCCCGATCGGCGATCGAGCAAATTTCACGATCGGGATCGGCTGGAAAATGATTCAAAATCGGATTTTGAAATCTCAAGAGCGGCTCAACCGTGCTATATATATAA
Source organism: Leptodactylus fuscus (assembly GCF_031893055.1). Lineage (NCBI taxonomy): Eukaryota > Metazoa > Chordata > Amphibia > Anura > Leptodactylidae > Leptodactylus > Leptodactylus fuscus. The sequence goes on along the minus strand of NC_134269.1, from coordinate 216,792,832 downwards.
TATACAATTAGGGTTGAGCGATCGGGATCGGAAAAGATCGGATTCTGATCGGCGATCGAGCAAATTTCACGATAGGGATCGGGATCGGCTGGAAAATGATCGAAAATCGGATTTTGACATTTCAAGAGCGGCTCAACAGTACTGTATATATAATATATAATTAAGGTTCAGCAATCGGGATCCAGGATTGGTGGGAACGGCGATCAAACAAATTTCACAATCGCAATCGGAATCGGCTGGAAAATGATCGAAAATTGGATTTTGAAATCTCAAGATCGCTCAACCGTACTGCATATATAATATACAATTAGGGTTGAGCGATCGGGATCGGAAAAGATTGGATCCCGATCAGTGATTGAGCAAATTTCGCGATCGGGATCAGCTGGAAAATGATCGAAAATCGAATTTTGACATCTCAAGATTGGCTCAACCCTACCGTATATATAATATACAATTAGAGTTGAACGATCGGGATCAGAAAATATCGAATTCCAAATCGGTGATCGAACTTTCACAATTGGCTGGAAAATGATCGGATCGGATTTTAAAATCGATCCTGAAATCTCAAGATCGGCTCAACCCTAAAATGGATCATTGGTGGCTGGCAAACCCCAAAAATTTTAGGATGAAGCCTAGTAAATGTACAGTACTGTGCAAATCTGTTAGGCAGGTTGGAAAAAATATTGCATAATGGAAATGCTTTCAAAAAAAGAAGCAATCGACAAAATTGTGACCGGCCTTTGGAGGAGGAGTTCTGGAAGTGATGATTGGGCCCCCACTATAGGGGTTGCAGTGGCCAGGACTGGATTTAGAAGCCAGGGGCCACTCTCAAATTCTTCGATATCCTTTTTGGCTTCCTTTAATTGCTCACCAAGTCTTTGGGTAAGGTGAGCTGCAGTATGAAGATTTATGATACACAGCCTTCCCCTGCCAGAAAGGATAAAATTAATCCATCAATGGCACTGCGACCCATCCAACAGCTGATCGGTGGCGCCCACCAATTCTGATGTTAACCACCTAGGCTAAGGTTAAGCCATTACTATCTTAGTGTTAGGAAACCGTTTTATGCCGAGGCCACATGTTGGGGAAATGGATCTTTTTTGTTGCTGTTTTTGAAACAAAGCATTGAGCAGAAGTTAAAAGTATAAGAACTTTCTAGATATTTCCCATTCCTTTTGTTAGCCAGTCTTGGCTTTGGCTCAAAAATTTGCAACAAAAAAAGCTGAATTTTTGCAACGTGGGGCCCAAAGCTTAAACTTCCTACAATGCAATAAAAATTGTTCACCAACTTCTGTCTGCGGCTCCAGACTTATTTACATAGACTATACAACACCCTTCACTTTTGGTGACACGTCAAGGCACAAAGCTCCCATTACACCCATTTTCTGACATTTACCTCTTATTACCACTTATACAGTAGATGGATTCACAATGCATCCCGTTACTGAATATGGCACCTGCTATGAAGAAAAACAAAAAATTGTGTCGAGCAAATGGAGGGAAGGCTCGGTATCCAGGAATCAAACAATATCAAGCAATTATGGTGGTGTCTGTTTTGTGGAAACTGCATTCATTTCTGCTAACATATGCTAAAAGCCTCTAAAACGATACTCAAAAAGAGGTAATTTAAAGCAACAAGCCTGTCAAAAATAGCAACGGCTCATTCCCGGAGGAACAGGAAGGGTTAGTCGCATGATCTGAAGAGGAAAACATCAAGGTTTCCCACTGGCTTCACCGATGTACATATCACTTGGGTAGAAAAATCTCTTCCATAGTGTAATGTTACTCATGTAATAAAAATGTAATATATACAGTATAATATAATATACAGATCATAGGAAAAAAAAAAAACACATAAGTTTTGGGTTCAAGGTGGTCTCTATTCTTAAAATTTTTGAGGTTAAAATAAGATACCTCTGATGGAGTGGCTCCAGGAGTTCCTTCTTATCTGGAGGTTTTGCTCACGGATGACTCTGCCGACCTGTCAACGTTTGAAGTCCTATTTCAGCCGTCGGTCTTGTTCCAGGAGTCCTCAAGAGTTCTCTTCCCTCTTTGCTTAGGTCGCCCTGTCCCCGGGTTACTTCTACCGGTTCCTTGAGGCCCCACCGGTGCCCTATGCCTCGCCCTGCATCCCCTTTTGTTCCCTGTTGTGTCTCCATCTCGTCTTCGTTTGTTCTGTTTTTGTCGCCTCCCCCTTTTAAATCCTTTGGGGTTTTTTTGTGGGTTTTTTTTTCGATTTATTTTGCTAGTTCTCATAGCGATTAGGCGGTTTGCCTGTATGATGGCCCCATTGTGGCCTTGTCTTAGCCTTTATGTATTTTATTTAGTTCACACTGGCGTTGTGCTCTCTGTCATTCGGGTCCATCAATGGGGAACCCAAGTGACGGATAACAGGACCACTGTTTCAGCATTTACACATGGACACTGGTGGATCCCATCAAGGTTTTCCACTGGCTTCACCGATGTACATATCACTTGAGTAGAAAAATCTCCTTCTCTTCCATAATGTAATGTTACTCATGTAATAAAAATGTAATATATACACAATATAATATACATATCATAGGGAAAAAAAATCACATAAGTTTTTTGTTTTCAAAAGACAAAGTATGGGTTCAGGGTGGTCTCTATTCTTAAAAATTTGAGGTTAACAGATTATAAAATAAGATACCTCTGATGGAGTGGCTCCAGGAGTTCCTTCTTATCAAGTCTGCCGACCCATCCAAGTTCGAAGTCCTATTTCAGCTGTCGGTCTTGTTTCAGGAGTCCTCAGAGTTCTCTTCCCTCTTCACTTGAGCCGCCCTGTTCCCGGGTTACTTCTACCGGTTCCTTGAGGCCCCACCGGTGCCCTATGCCTCGCCCTGTATCCCCTTTTTTTTCCCTGTTGTGTCTCTGTTTCGTCTTTGTTCTTCATACTGTCTTCCCTGTTATTCTTTGTTTGTTCTGTTTTTGCCGCCTCCCCCCTTTTACACCCTTTGGGGTTTTTCTGTGGGGTTTTTTTTCGATTTATTTTGCTGGTTATCATAGCGATTAGGCGGTTCGCCTGTATGATGGCCCCATTGTGGCCTTGTCTTAACCTTTATGTATTTTATTTGGTTCACACTGGCGTTGTACTCTCTGCCCTATGCCTCAGCCCGTATCCCCTTTTGTTCCCTGTTGTGTCTCCGTCTCGTCTTTGTTCTTCGTCCTGTCTTCCCTGTTAGTCTTCGTTTGTTCCGTTTTTGCTGCCTCCCCCCTTTTACACCCTTTGAGTTTTTTTGTGGATTTTTTTTCAATTTATTTTGCTGGTTCTCATAATGATTAGGTGGTTCACCTGTATGATGGCCCCATTGTGGCCTTGCCTTAGCCTTTACATATTTTATTTGGTTCCCATTGGCGTTGTGCTCTCTGTCATTCGCGTCCATACATGGGGAACCCAAACGACGGAGAACAGGACCACTGTTTCAGGATTTACACATGGACACTGGTGGATCCCATTGATTATAATGGAGTCCGTTGAGTGTCCGTTGAGCGTTTGCCATTTCAAAACGGAAACCAGCGGAGAGAAAACTCCTCCCACCCAGAATTTTTTGCAACGGAGTCTCCAGATATGATGCAATGTGAGAAAAACCCTCAAAAAATTGCCAAAAAACCCATAAATACAGCCAAAATAATGGCAGTGATATGTGACATCACCATTAGGTGTGGAATAGAGAGTATTAAAGCAGAATAGTGGAGCAGAAGATCGACCACAGACTGGGCAGACCAAGCGGTCCAACCCCCTGAAAAATCTCTTTTATTAACCCTTTCCTAAAACCGGTACATCATTGCGTTCTCTCTCGCTGCACGCGACCATCATGAACAATGGGAACGTCAGAAATACTCATTACTATAGTAACAAAGCTGATTCCGTGGCTTCCATCGCCTCGCCTTGTGCTGCAGACATCACCATAGTGAAGATTTCACCGAAAAACACAGTCAGGGGAGGGAAGAGGCTCCGAGGCCATCGCTAGTAAGCTGGTATATTGCGGCACGCACTGAGCGACCCAGGGGACACTTACTATTGCTGTCTGACATTGCTATATTATTACATTGATCCCCTGTTCCTATGACTATCTGGCTCAGTCCAGCAATACAGAAGCGTCCTTACCCAATATTACAACAATGTGAGTCATAGAGATGGCACGCGCTGATATACAGCCAACCAGAATTTTTTTTTTATTCGCTTTTATAGTAGAGAATGAAGACCTGAGGACGGCTAAACATTGCACGGTCACATTATTGCCTCCGTAATGTGTATTGCCGTTGGTTTTGCTCCACTTGCTGTAGACTCAGCAATAGCGTAAAGAGAAAAATCACTGAAAACAATATTTCCTTAGGGCTTGGAAGAGTTGTAGGAGGGAATTCGCAACGTTAAGGATAAGAAATTAGGACGTACTGGCCGGTATTTGCTGTATCTCTGCCTTGAAGAGTCCATAGGGTCCATATTATCATCATAGGACACCACAATGGTTATGGTTAGGAGTCCAAGGGACCTTTATATGGCGGTGGAAAGAACGGGAGCAGTCGGCAAAAGGTTTTTTTAAAAAAATTACATTCCCAGATTGATCATGTCCAACGTTCTCACCGGAGTCAGAAAACAATTTATGCAAATTTTAGTTCTTTTATGTAGTTTGGGACAAATCGCTCCACTTGTCCTGAATTCACAGTTCGAGACCAATGTGGCTGCATGGAAACCCCCGACCATAAAGGAGTATGAAAATTGAAAAAATCCAAGAACAAAATGCCAGCATGTCACCAATTCTCTAAAACATAACTTTAACTTCAATGTATAAAAAATATGGATATCACCTTAAAGAAGGTAGGAACAAGATGAGACGCGTTTCGGGACAAAAGCTGATGTAAGTCCCTTACTCATAGCATGTTCTATAACAAATGCAAGGACACAGATATAGGAACAAAAAGCCCCATCCATCAAACACATTTAACCCCAGCAACGTCAAAAATGCAAGGATAGACATAAACATGGCGTACACGTGTATATAATATAACACTTTGTATACAATCCATCTACCTCAAATGATCATGTCTAATGCATAGCAGAACAATCATAAGACAAACAAAAAAAATAAAAAACACATACAAAAAACGCATAAAAAAACATGCAAAAAATGCATTAAAAAAACAAAAAAACGCATACAAAAAATCCATTAAAAAAAACCAAAAATATGCATACAAAAAAACATTCAAAAGCTGCATTAAAAAAACATATAAAAAATGCATTAAAAAAACACATACAAAAAATGCATAACCCCCCAAAAAAACGCATACAAAAAACACATTAAAAATAATGCATACAAAAAAATGCATTAAACCCCCCCAAAAAACGCATACAAAAAACGCATAAAAATGCATACAAAAAAATGCATTAAAAAAAAACGCATATAAAAAATGCATTAAACCCCCCCCAAAAAAAAAACACATACAAAAAATGCATTCAAAAACCGCATAAAAAAAAAATGCATACAAAAAAAGCATTAAAAAAAACCAAAAAATGCATTAAAAAAATGCATGCAAAACATGCATTAACAAAAAAAAGCATACAAAAAACCACATTCAAAAACCGCATTCAAAAAAATTGCATACAAAAAATGCATCAAAAAACAAAAAATACGCATACAAAATACGCATTCAAAAGGGGCCACACGGTGGCTCAGTGGTTAGCACTGCAGCCCTGCGGCGCTGGAGTCCTGGTGTTCAAATCCTGCCAAGGGCAAAAAACCATCTGCAAGGAGTTTGTATGTTCTCCCCGTGTTTGCATGGATTTCCATCCCATATTCTAAAGACATACTGATAGGGAAAAATGTACATTGTGTGCTCCATGTGGGGCTCACAATCTACATTTAAAAAAAAAAAAAAAAAACGCATTCAAAAACTGCATAAAAAAACACATACAAAAAATGCATTAAAAAAACCACATTAAAAAAAAAAAAAGCATACAAAAACGCATAAAAAAAAAAAAAAACATTAAAAAAAGGCATTAACAAAAAAAAATGAGCAAATGAGTTGTCTTGGTGCTTCGAGAGAACTCATTTGCATACCGGCGAAAAACAGGATTTTAACCGAACGGCGGCGCGGAGAAGACATCTAAAGTAAGGAGACGAATGGCCTTTCTTAAGGCTATTCCTATGTGTTAGGGACACAAAATTTAATTTTAACCATAGGATCCCTTTAATAAATTCTAAATAATCCCAAAAAGGTATACAAAAGATTTTTTTTTTTTTTTTTTTAAATATTAATTAAAAATAATTTTAAAAACATGTCACATTTTACAATGAAGGTCATTGTAGATTCTGAGGAGCCCCTTCCACTGATCAGAGCGCGACCTCACTTTTCCCCTATACCGTAGCATCCTGAGCGCGATCCCTTTAATGCCCTATAATACAATACAGTGGTTTAATATACTATTAAGCAGATACTAATCCTTTTCTCCCGTGCCTTTAAGCAGGGCCCGGTGATCTATGCTGTATATATAAAGACATAAATGGCTCCTGGTAAAGTTGAAGGTATATGATAGGGAGAGACAGGTAGATGTCAGTCATTAGACATTCCAGGCAGGCGGGTGGTGCAGGCGCAGGCTATAACTTATGTATTGTTATATGAAACGCTATGCATCACTCACCACATCTCATTTTACCTTTCATTGCTCCATGCCCTTTTTTTTCTCTGCTTTTGAACTGATTCCCACAAGGATTCTCAGCCTCTTTGATCTGCGCCTGGTTTATATGCAGCGGGAGTTGATAGGTGTGCACTCGGTTCATACTAATTCCAGAGACAGACAAGTCCCATAGAAAAAAAAAGAAGAAGAAGAGCCTCTTCTAATTTGCTGTAACAATGTCTCCTTTTATTTGACGTTCCGTCCCTCTATAAACAGAAACAGGTCTGTCCCTTTCATGTTCCATCGGATCTGTGTTATCCGCCCCGTTTTCGTCCGACGTTGACTTGAATCGCTTTACACTTATTAAGAGAACATTGGTTCGTGTTGTAAAAGGCCTTGTTGACTGACAACGTTCATCAGATCAACTTTTACCTCTTCACTGACAACCTGCTGTTTCTATAACGGTTCTATCTGTGGTCACCAAAGGAAAGCGATGCGGGATATGTGCAGGGAATAGCATTGGTGGTCAACTGGGCGCACCAAGGAACCGCCGTACTATGGGGTCTAGTCTCCGAGTGGTCATATACTATACACATGTACTATAGGGCTCGGAGTGGTCATATACTATACACATGTACTATAGGGCTCGGAGTGGTCATATACTATACACATGTACTATAGGTCTCGGAGTGGTCATATACTATACACATGTACTATAGGGCTCGGAGTGGTCATATACTATACACATGTACTATAGGGCTCGGTGTGGTCATATACTATACACATGTACTATAGGGCTCGGAGTGGTCATATACTATACACATGTCCTATAGGGCTCGGAGTGGTCATATACTATACACATGTACTATAGGGCTCGGAGGGGTCATATACTATACACATGTACTATAGGTCTCGGAGTGGTCATATACTATACACATGTACTATAGGGCTCGGAGTGGTCATATACTATACACATGTACTATAGGGCTCGGAGTGGTCATGTACTATACACATGTACTATAGGTCTTGGAGTGGTCATGTACTATACACATGTACTATAGGTCTTGGAGTGGTCATATACTATACACATGTACTATAGGTCTTGGAGTGGTCATGTACTATACACATGTACTATAGGGCTCGGAGTGGTCATATACTATACACATGTACTATAGGGCTCGGAGTGGTCATATACTATACACATGTACTATAGGTCTCGGAGTGGTCATATACTATACACATGTACTATAGGGCTCGGAGTGGTCATATACTATACACATGTACTATAGGTCTCGGAGTGGTCATATACTATACACATGTACTATAGGGCTCGGAGTGGTCATATACTATACACATGTCCTATAGGGCTCGGAGTGGTCATATACTATACACATGTACTATAGGGCTCGGAGGGGTCATATACTATACACATGTACTATAGGTCTCGGAGTGGTCATATACTATACACATGTACTATAGGGCTCGGAGTGGTCATATACTATACACATGTACTATAGGTCTTGGAGTGGTCATATACTATACACATGTACTATAGGTCTCGGAGTGGTCATATACTATACACATGTACTATAGGTCTCGGAGTGGTCATATACTATACACATGTACTATAGGGCTCGGAGTGGTCATATACTATACACATGTACTATAGGTCTCGGAGTGGTCATATACTATACACATGTACTATAGGGCTCGGAGTGGTCATATACTATACACATGTACTATAGGTCTCGGAGTGGTCATATACTATACACATGTCCTATAGGGCTCGGAGTGGTCATATACTATACACATGTACTATAGGGCTCGGAGTGGTCATATACTATACACATGTACTATAGGGCTCGGAGTGGTCATATACTATACACATGTACTATAGGGCTCGGAGTGGTCATATACTATACACATGTACTATAGGGCTCGGAGTGGTCATATACTATACACATGTACTATAGGTCTCGGAGTGGTCATATACTATACACATGTACTATAGGGCTCGGAGTGGTCATATACTATACACATGTACTATAGGTCTCGGAGTGGTCATATACTATACACATGTACTATAGGGCTCGGAGTGGTCATATATTATACACATGTCCTATAGGGCTCGGAGTGGTCATATACTATACACATGTACTATAGGGCTCGGAGGGGTCATATACTATACACATGTACTATAGGTCTCGGAGTGGTCATATATAGAGATGAGCGAACACTAAAATGTTCGAGGTTCGAAATTCGATTCGAACAGCCGCTCAATGTTCGTGTGTTCGAACGGGTTTCAAACCCCATTATAGTCTATGGGGAACATAAACTCGTTAAGGGGGAAACCCAAATTCGTGTCTGGAGGGTCACCAAGTCCACTATGACACCCCAGGAAATGATACCAACACCCTGGAATGACACTGGGACAGCAGGGGAAGCATGTCTGGGGGCATAAAAGTCACTTTATTTCATGGAAATCCCTGTCAGTTTGCGATTTTCGCAAGCTAACTTTTCCCCATAGAAATGCATTGGCCAGTGCTGATTGGCCAGAGTACGGAACTCGACCAATCAGCGCTGGCTCTGCTGGAGGAGGCGGAGTCTAAGATCGCTCCACACCAGTCTCCGTTCAGGTCCGACCTTAGACTCCGCCTCCTCCCGCAGAGCCAGCGCTGATTGGCCGAAGGCTGGCCAATGCATTCCTATGCGAATGCAGAGACTTAGCAGTGCTGAGTGAGTTTTGCTCAACTACACATCTGATGCACACTTGGCACTGCTACATCAGATGTAGCAATCTGATGTAGCAGAGCCGAGGGTGCACTAGAACCCCTGTGCAAACTCAGTTCACGCTAATAGAATGCATTGGCCAGCGCTGATTGGCCAATGCATTCTATTAGCCTGATGAAGTAGAGCTGAATGTGTGTGCTAAGCACACACATTCAGCACTGCTTCATCAAGCCAATACAATGCATTAGCCAGTGCTGATTGGCCAGAGTACGGAATTCGGCCAATCAGCGCTGGCTCTGCTGGATGAGGCGGAGTCTAAGGTCGGACCTGAATGGAGACTGGTGTGGAGCGATCTTAGACTCCGCCTCCTCCAGCAGAGCCAGCGCTGATTGGCCGAATTCCGTACTCTGGCCAATCAGCACTGGCTAATGCATTGTATTGGCATGATGAAGCAGAGTGTGCACAAGGGTTCAAGCGCACCCTCGGCTCTGATGTAGCAGAGCCGAGGGTGCACAAGGGTTCAAGTGCACCCTCGGCTCTCCTACATCAGAGCCGAGGGTGCGCTTGAACCCTTGTGCACACTCTGCTTCATCAAGCTAATAGAATGCATTGGCCAGCGCTGATTGGCCAGAGTACGGAATTCGGCCAATCAGCGCTGGCCAATGCATCCCTATGGGAAAAAGTTTATCTCACAAAAATCACAATTACACACCCGATAGAGCCCCAAAAAGTTATTTTTAATAACATTCCCCCCTAAATAAAGGTTATCCCTAGCTATCCCTGCCTGTACAGCTATCCCTGTCTCATAGTCACAAAGTTCACATTCTCATATGACCCGGATTTGAAATCCACTATTCGTCTAAAATGGAGGTCACCTGATTTCGGCAGCCAATGACTTTTTCCAATTTTTTTCAATGCCCCCGGTGTCGTAGTTCCAGTCCCACCTCCCCTGCGCTGTTATTGGTGCAAAAAAGGCGCCAGGGAAGGTGGGAGGGGAATCGAATTTTGGCGCACTTTACCACGCGGTGTTCGATTCGATTCGAACATGGCGAACACCCTGATATCCGATCGAACATGTGTTCGATAGAACACTGTTCGCTCATCTCTAGTCATATACTATACACATGTACTATAGGGCTCGGAGTGGTCATGTACTATACACATGTACTATAGGGCTCGGAGTGGTCATATAATATACACATGTACTATAGGGCTCGGAGTGGTCATATACTATACACATGTACTATAGGTCTCGGAGTGGTCATGTACTATACACATGTACTATAGGGCTCGGAGTGGTCATATACTATACACATGTACTATAGGGCTCGGAGTGGTCATATACTATACACATGTACTATAGGGCTCGGAGTGGTCATATACTATACACATGTACTATAGGTCTCGGAGTGGTCATATACTATACACATGTACTATAGGGCTCGGAGTGGTCATGTACTATACACATGTACTATAGGGCTCGGAGTGGTCATATACTATACACATGTACTATAGGTCTCGGAGTGGTCATATACTATACACATGTACTATAGGGCTCGGAGTGGTCATATACTATACACATGTACTATAGGTCTCGGAGTGGTCATATACTATACACATGTACTATAGGGCTCGGAGTGGTCATATACTATACACATGTCCTATAGGGCTCAGAGTGGTCATATACTATACACATGTACTATAGGGCTCGGAGGGGTCATATACTATACACATGTACTATAGGTCTCGGAGTGGTCATATACTATACACATGTACTATAGGTCTCGGAGTGGTCATATACTATACACATGTACTATAGGTCTCGGAGTGGTCATATACTATACACATGTACTATAGGTCTCGGAGTGGTCATATACTATACACATGTACTATAGGGCTCGGAGTGGTCATATACTATACACATGTACTATAGGTCTTGGAGTGGTCATGTACTATACACATGTACTATAGGGCTCGGAGTGGTCATATACTATACACATGTACTATAGGGCTCGGAGTGGTCATATACTATACACATGTACTATAGGGCTCGGAGTGGTCATATACTATACACATGTACTATAGGGCTCGGAGTGGTCATATACTATACACATGTACTATAGGTCTCGGAGTGGTCATATATAGAGATGAGCGAACACTAAAATGTTCGAGGTTCGAAATTCGATTCGAACAGCCGCTCAATGTTCGTGTGTTCGAACGGGTTTCAAACCCCATTATAGTCTATGGGGAACATAAACTCGTTAAGGGGGAAACCCAAATTCGTGTCTGGAGGGTCACCAAGTCCACTATGACACCCCAGGAAATGATACCAACACCCTGGAATGACACTGGGACAGCAGGGGAAGCATGTCTGGGGGCATAAAAGTCACTTTATTTCATGGAAATCCCTGTCAGTTTGCGATTTTCGCAAGCTAACTTTTCCCCATAGAAATGCATTGGCCAGTGCTGATTGGCCAGAGTACGGAACTCGACCAATCAGCGCTGGCTCTGCTGGAGGAGGCGGAGTCTAAGATCGCTCCACACCAGTCTCCATTCAGGTCCGACCTTAGACTCCGCCTCCTCCCGCAGAGCCAGCGCTGATTGGCCGAAGGCTGGCCAATGCATTCCTATGCGAATGCAGAGACTTAGCAGTGCTGAGTGAGTTTTGCTCAACTACACATCTGATGCACACTCGGCACTGCTACATCAGATGTAGCAATCTGATGTAGCAGAGCCGAGGGTGCACTAGAACCCCTGTGCAAACTCAGTTCACGCTAATAGAATGCATTGGCCAGCGCTGATTGGCCAATGCATTCTATTAGCCTGATGAAGTAGAGCTGAATGTGTGTGCTAAGCACACACATTCAGCACTGCTTCATCACGCCAATACAATGCATTAGCCAGTGCTGATTGGCCAGAGTACGGAATTCGGCCAATCAGCGCTGGCTCTGCTGGAGGAGGCGGAGTCTAAGGTCGGACCTGAATGGAGACTGGTGTGGAGCGATCTTAGACTCCGCCTCCTCCAGCAGAGCCAGCGCTGATTGGCCGAATTCCGTACTCTGGCCAATCAGCACTGGCTAATGCATTGTATTGGCATGATGAAGCAGAGTGTGCACAAGGGTTCAAGCGCACCCTCGGCTCTGATGTAGCAGAGCCGAGGGTGCACAAGGGTTCAAGTGCACCCTCGGCTCTCCTACATCAGAGCCGAGGGTGCGCTTGAACCCTTGTGCACACTCTGCTTCATCAAGCTAATAGAATGCATTGGCCAGCGCTGATTGGCCAGAGTACGGAATTCGGCCAATCAGCGCTGGCCAATGCATCCCTATGGGAAAAAGTTTATCTCACAAAAATCACAATTACACACCCGATAGAGCCCCAAAAAGTTATTTTTAATAACATTCCCCCCTAAATAAAGGTTATCCCTAGCTATCCCTGCCTGTACAGCTATCCCTGTCTCATAGTCACAAAGTTCACATTCTCATATGACCCGGATTTGAAATCCACTATTCGTCTAAAATGGAGGTCACCTGATTTCGGCAGCCAATGACTTTTTCCAATTTTTTTCAATGCCCCCGGTGTCGTAGTTCCAGTCCCACCTCCCCTGCGCTGTTATTGGTGCAAAAAAGGCGCCAGGGAAGGTGGGAGGGGAATCGAATTTTGGCGCACTTTACCACGCGGTGTTCGATTCGATTCGAACATGGCGAACACCCTGATATCCGATCGAACATGTGTTCGATAGAACACTGTTCGCTCATCTCTAGTCATATACTATACACATGTACTATAGGGCTCGGAGTGGTCATGTACTATACACATGTACTATAGGGCTCGGAGTGGTCATATAATATACACATGTACTATAGGGCTCGGAGTGGTCATATACTATACACATGTACTATAGGGCTCGGAGTGGTCATATACTATACACATGTACTATAGGTCTCGGAGTGGTCATATACTATACACATGTACTATAGGTCTCGGAGTGGTCATATACTATACACATGTACTATAGGGCTCGGAGTGGTCATATACTATACACATGTACTATAGGGCTCGGAGTGGTCATATACTATACACATGTACTATAGGTCTCGGAGTGGTCATGTACTATACACATGTACTATAGGGCTCGGAGTGGTCATATACTATACACATGTACTATAGGGCTCGGAGTGGTCATATACTATACACATGTACTATAGGGCTCGGAGTGGTCATATACTATATACATGTACTATAGGTCTCAGAGTGGTCATATAATATACACATATACTATAGGTCTCAGAGTGGTCATATACTATACACATGTACTATAGGTCTCGGAGTGGTCATATACTATACACATGTACTATAGGGCTCGGAGTGGTCATATACTATACACATGTACTATAGGGCTTGGAGTGGTCATATACTATACACATGTACTATAGGGCTCGGAGTGGTCATATACTATACTCATGTACTATAGGTCTCAGAGTGGTCATATACTATACACATGTACTATAGGGCTCGGAGTGGTCATATACTATACACATGTCCTATAGGGCTCGGAGTGGTCATATACTATACACATGTCCTATAGGGCTCGGAGTGGTCATATAATATACACATGTACTATAGGGCTCGGAGTGGTCATATACTATACACATGTACTATAGGGCTCGGAGTGGTCATATACTATACACATGTACTATAGGTCTCGGAGTGGTCATATACTATACACATGTACTATAGGTCTCGGAGTGGTCATATACTATACACATGTATTATAGGTCTCGGAGTGGTCATATACTATACACATGTACTATAGGGCTCGGAGTGGTCATATACTATACACATGTACTATAGGTCTCGGAGTGGTCATATACTATACACATGTACTATAGGTCTCGGAGTGGTCATATACTATACACATGTACTATAGGTCTCGGAGTGGTCATATACTATACACATGTATTATAGGTCTCGGAGTGGTCATATACTATACACATGTACTATAGGGCTCGGAGTGGTCATATACTATACACATGTACTATAGGTCTCGGAGTGGTCATATACTATACACATGTACTATAGGTCTCGGAGTGGTCATATACTATACACATGTACTATAGGGCTCGGAGTGGTCATATACTATACACATGTACTATAGGTCTCAGAGTGGTCATATACTATACACATGTACTATAGGGCTCGGAGTGGTCATATACTATACACATGTACTATAGGGCTCGGAGTGGTCATATACTATACACATGTACTATAGGTCTCGGAGTGGTCATGTACTATACACATGTACTATAGGGCTCGGAGTGGTCATATACTATACACATGTACTATAGGGCTCGGAGTGGTCATATACTATACACATGTACTATAGGGCTCGGAGTGGTCATATACTATACACATGTACTATAGGTCTCGGAGTGGTCATATACTATACACATGTACTATAGGGCTCGGAGTGGTCATATACTATACACATGTACTATAGGTCTCGGAGTGGTCATATAATATACACATGTACTATAGGTCTCGGAGTGGTCATATACTATACACATGTATTATAGGTCTCGGAGTGGTCATATACTATACACATGTCCTATAGGGCTCGGAGTGGTCATATAATATACACATGTACTATAGGGCTCGGAGTGGTCATATACTATACACATGTACTATAGGGCTCGGAGTGGTCATATACTATACACATGTACTATAGGGCTCGGAGTGGTCATATACTATACACATGTACTATAGGGCTCGGAGTGGTCATATACTATACACATGTACTATAGGTCTCGGAGTGGTCATATACTATACACATGTACTATAGGGCTCGGAGTGGTCATATACTATACACATGTACTATAGGTCTCAGAGTGGTCATATACTATACACATGTACTATAGGTCTCGGAGTGGTCATATACTATACACATGTACTATAGGGCTCGAAGTGGTCATATAATATACACATGTACTATAGGGCTCGGAGTGGTCATATACTATACACATGTACTATAGGGCTCGGAGTGGTCATATACTATACACATGTACTATAGGGCTCGGTGTGGTCATATACTATACACATGTACTATAGGTCTTGGAGTGGTCATATACTATACACATGTACTATAGGGCTCGGAGTGGTCATATAATATACACATGTACTATAGGGCTCGGAGTGGTCATATACTATACACATGTACTATAGGGCTCGGAGTGGTCATATACTATACACATGTACTATAGGTCTCGGAGTGGTCATATACTATACACATGTACTATAGGGCTCGGAGTGGTCATATACTATACACATGTACTATAGGGCTCGGAGTGGTCATATACTATACACATGTACTATAGGGCTCGGAGTGGTCATATACTATACACATGTACTATAGGGCTCAGAGTGGTCATATACTATACACATGTACTATAGGGCTCGGAGTGGTCATATACTATACACATGTACTATAGGGCTCAGAGTGGTCATATACTATACACATGTACTATAGGTCTTGGAGTGGTCATATACTATACACATGTACTATAGGGCTCGAAGTGGTCATATAATATACACATGTATTATAGGGCTCGGAGTGGTCATATACTATACACATGTACTATAGGGCTCGGTGTGGTCATATACTATACACATGTACTATAGGGCTCGGAGTGGTCATATACTATACACATGTACTATAGGGCTCGGAGTGGTCATATACTATACACATGTACTATAGGGCTCGGAGTGGTCATATACTATACACATGTACTATAGGGCTCGGAGTGGTCATATACTATACACATGTACTATAGGGCTCGGAGTGGTCATATACTATACACATGTACTATAGGGCTCGGAGTGGTCATATACTATACACATGTACTATAGGGCTCGGAGTGGTCATATACTATACACATGTACTATAGGGCTCGGAGTGGTCATATACTATACACATGTACTATAGGGCTCGGAGTGGTCATATACTATACACATGTACTATAGCGCTCGGAGTGGTCATGTACTATACACATGTACTATAGGGCTCGGAGTGGTCATATACTATACACATGTACTATAGGGCTCGGAGTGGTCATATACTATACACATGTACTATAGGGCTCGGAGTGGTCATATACTATACACATGTACTATAGCGCTCGGAGTGGTCATGTACTATACACATGTACTATAGGGCTCGGAGTGGTCATATACTATACACATATACTATAGGTCTCAGAGTGGTCATATACTATACACATGTACTATAGGGCTCGGAGTGGTCATATACTATACACATGTACTATAGGGCTCGGAGTGGTCATATACTATACACATGTACTATAGCGCTCGGAGTGGTCATGTACTATACACATGTACTATAGGGCTCGGAGTGGTCATATACTATACACATGTACTATAGGGCTCGGAGTGGTCATATACTATACACATGTACTATAGGTCTTGGAGTGGTCATATACTATACACATGTACTATAGGGCTCGGAGTGGTCATGTACTATACACATGTACTATAGGGCTTGGAGTGGTCATATACTATACACATGTACTATAGGGCTCGGAGTGGTCATATACTATACACATGTACTATAGGGCTCGGAGTGGTCATATACTATACACATGTACTATAGGGCTCGGAGTGGTCATATACTATACACATGTACTATAGGGCTTGGAGTGGTCATATACTATACACATGTACTATAGGGCTCGGAGTGGTCATATACTATATGCATGTACTATAGGTCTCGGAGTGGTCATGTACTATACACATGTACTATAGGGCTCGGAGTGGTCATATACTATACACATGTACTATAGGGCTCGGAGTGGTCATGTACTATACACATGTACTATAGGGCTCGGAGTGGTCATATACTATACACATGTACTATAGGGCTCGGAGTGGTCATATACTATACACATGTACTATAGGGCTCGGAGTGGTCATGTACTATACACATGTACTATAGGGCTCGGAGTGGTCATATACTATACACATGTACTATAGGGCTCGGAGTGGTCATATACTATACACATGTACTATAGGGCTCGGAGTGGTCATATACTATACACATGTACTATAGGTCTCGGAGTGGTCATATACTATACACATGTACTATAGGGCTCGGAGTGGTCATATACTATACACATGTACTATAGGTCTCGGAGTGGTCATATACTATACACATGTACTATAGGTCTCGGAGTGGTCATGTACTATACACATGTACTATAGGGCTCGGAGTGGTCATATAATATACACATATACTATAGGTCTCAGAGTGGTCATATACTATACACATGTACTATAGGGCTCGGAGTGGTCATATACTATACACATGTACTATAGGGCTCGGAGTGGTCATATAATATACACATATACTATAGGTCTCAGAGTGGTCATATACTATACACATGTACTATAGGTCTCGGAGTGGTCATATACTTCATACATATACTATACTGACCACTCATTCAATATATCAGTTGTTGGTTCTATGAAGTAGCAAGTAGGGATGATTGAATTGGATGATAACGAGCTGATTTTGTTATAAATTTTACAAAAATTTTGAACTGAAAATTTTTGGTATTTGCCATCCACAAACCTCTTTAGACCCCAAATTATAATAAGGGCAGACCCATACTCAATGTCATACTCACCTCTCCTGGACTCTATCATGGTGATCCGTGCAGGTCCCAGGACTCTTCAGGACTCTTTAATGATGTCAAAGGTCTTGTAGGACCACAGAGGTCTGTGAGATGCGCCAATGTCATAACGCTCTGGTTGCAAAGTGCTGACAAATTTCTTTCAACCCCTTATGTTGGGTAATATTACGGTGCTGAATACTTGCGGGTACGAAGCTGTGGATACTGTTTTACTTCCTGAGTGAGCATTTGTTGCCTGCAGAGTGACTCAAAACCAACAGGGGATCTGGCCAATTTGACTGACAACTGGTTTAGAAATTATAATGGTCACCACCATATTGGTTGTAATTAAGTGGTGATGGGAAAATCTTGCAAAATTAATTTTTTAAAAAATTGTAAGGTTTGCCTGAAAAATATAATAATCAGAACCCAGGGGAGGTGCTGAAAAGTAAAAAAAAAAAAAAAAAGAACAAAAAAAAACATCCATACTTACCTTTCTGCATCACCATCTGGTCTGGACTCCTCCCTGAAGTCAGTGGCCACAGCTTGCCTGTATTTGGGTCCCAGTGGCCATGTGGTCGGACAGCAACATCATGGATCAGCAGTGACCTAGAGCCTCTGAAATCACACAGGAGTCTGGGCAATGCCAGAGACAACTGGGAAAGGAAACTGGATGTCATGGCGGAACCTTGAAGAGGTAAAAGGTGATTGAGTGAGTGTTTTTTTCCCAACCTTTTAAGACTCAAGGCACCCATGGAAAATAAAAAAAATAAAAAAATTCTTTGGGAATACCCCTACCCACTACCTTTTACCAAAACACAAAAAAACACCCTAAGGACCCAGATAACGGTGCAAGAAGGCAAGCAGTCCCCTTCCCAACAAGAGTGTTGCAGCTCCCTGGTTGGTTTCCAAAGCATCCCTGTTGGTAATTGATGATATATAGAGACTAGGGTTAAGTGATCAGGATCGAAAAAGATCGGTCCTGATCAGCGATGGAGCAAACTTCACGATTGGGATCAGGATCGGCTGGAGAATGATCGAAAATCTGATTTTGAAATCTCAAGGTCTGCTCAACCCTACTGTCTATATAATATACAATTAGGGTTGAGCAATTGGGATCGGGAAAGATCGGATCCCGATCGTCGATCAAGCAAACTTCACGATTGGGATCGGCTGGAAAATGATCAGAAATCGGATTTTAAAATCGATCCTGAAATCTCAACCCTAATATGGATCATTGGTGGGTGGCCAACCCCAAATATTTCAGGCTGAAGTTTTTGGAAGTTTTGTTACGACCCGGTTCCCTCATCCCCATAACAAAGCTGTTCCAGGACCAGGCGCCTGATTAACACTTTAAACAACTTGACACAAGAAGACAAATTGAGAGCTGGAATTAGAAGGAATTTGGAGGAGTTTAGAAGAAATGCTATTCCTATGACTTTATTAGGCGGTAATGGCCTTTTAATTAACTATGGAAGAAGCGGCTTTTATTCCCTGGAACTGATATAAACTCTCAGCCTTTTATCTTTTCAAAGACGAGAAAAAAAAAAGCTGCAAAACTTATTTCATACTAATGACTCCAACACGATTTCCCTTCCATTCATTTACTGTTCTTACACCCGGTCGCTGGAAATCTTGAAACGTCTCCCTGCAGTCAAGGTGCTTTTAAAGACAGGTCAGTAGCTCTATTGGGAAATGGTCCATGACACATCCCCGATTTACAAGGGATGTCATGCAGATGACATGACATTTCCATGGGGCAAAAAACCATTTCCCTGCCTAATTAACCACGAGACAAATCGTCGCAAGACTCGCAATGTTTCACCGAGGAGCTTCCAAGAATGTTTTTGAACCATAAATACAATGAATCAGTCCGACGAGATACAGTCTGTCCTGGAGATCGGTCCGGATTGTCTACAGAAATGAGAAGATCATTTGCACTTATTGTACATTTTAGCCAAATGGCTCTCCAAAGTGTTGCGTTTCCGCGTCTCGGCTGGTTTGGGAAGGAAATGGAAAGGGCTTCCGTATGACGCATCAAATACATCTACTTACCTACTCACAGCTTGCCATACAAGTATATACATATCTGATCGGAATCCCGTGTCATGTTGAAAGCTACCGTTGCATGTGGGGTTTTGATTGACATGCGCAATATGTGAAAGGAAGAATCGTAAATGTCGCGGTCTCGCTATGTCTATACTTAGACTATCAGGACTCTATGTAATAAGCGGTAAGTGCTGATAATAAGGCAGGAGGGAACATACTGGTAAGGTTGTTATAGTTACTGATATCCAAGCCCAGGGCAAGCGCATAATCGTAGGAAACATGTTCAGGTTACCCGTCATTAAAGGGAATGGAAATGATGAGCGGATTATGGAGACTAATACATATCATTTAGACCGGCTTTGGCAAGTCATGGTTTGTATCTAGGTGATATCGGAGATTGTACGGTAAGTATTATGTCAAATATCTTTACCGGAGCATATACTTTGTAAGCGTGGGATATAAAGGGAATGTGTCATAGATTGTAAGTAGAGATGAGCGAACAGTGTTCTATCGAACACATGTTCGATTGGATATCAGGGTGTTCGCCATGTTCGAATCGAATCGAACACCACGTGGTAAAGTGCGCCAAAATTCGATTCCCCTCCCACCTTCCCTGGCGCCTTTTTTGCACCAATAACAGCGCAGGGGAGGTGGGACAGGAACTACGACACTGGGGGCATTGAAAAAAATTGGAAAAAGTCATTGGCTGCCGAAATCAGGTGACCTCCATTTTAGACGAATAGTGGATTTCAAATCCGGGTCATATGAGAATGTGAACTTTGTGACTATGAGACAGGGATAGCTGTACAGGCAGGGATAGCTAGGGATAACCTTTATTTAGGGGGGAATGTTATTAAAAATAACTTTTTGGGGCTCTATCGGGTGTGTAATTGTGATTTTTGTGAGATAAACTTTTTCCCATAGGGATGCATTGGCCAGCGCTGATTGGCCGAATTCCGTACTCTGGCCAATCAGTGCTGGCCAATGCATTCTATTAGCTTGATGAAGCAGAGTGTGCACAAGGGTTCAAGCGCACCCTCGGCTCTGATGTAGCAGAGCCGAGGCTGCACAAGGGTTCAAGCGCACCCTCGGCTCTGATGTAGGAGAGCCGAGGGTGCACTTGAACCCTTGTGCACCCTCAGCTCTGCTACATCAGAGCCGAGGGTGCGCTTGAACCCTTGTGCACACTCTGCTTCATCAAGCTAATAGAATGCATTGGCCAGCGCTGATTGGCCAATGTATTCTATTAGCCTGATGAAGTAGAGCTGAATGTGTGTGCTAAGCACACACATTCAGCTCTACTTCATCGGGCTAATAGAATGCATTGGCCAGCGCTGATTGGCCAGAGTACGGAACTCGACCAATCAGCGCTGGCTCTGCTGGAGGAGGCGGAGTCTAAGATCGCTCCACACCAGTCTCCATTCAGGTCCGACCTTAGACTCCGCCTCCTCCGGCAGAGCCAGCGCTGATTGGCCGAATTCCGTACTCTGGCCAATCAGCACTGGCTAATGCATTGTATTGGCTTGATGAAGCAGTGCTGAATGTGTGTGCTTAGCACACACATTCAGCTCTACTTCATCAGGCTAATAGAATGCATTGGCCAATCAGCGCTGGCCAATGCATTCTATTAGCGTGAACTGAGTTTGCACAGGGGTTCTAGTGCACCCTCGGCTCTGCTACATCAGATTGCTACATCTGATGTAGCAGTGCCGAGTGTGCATCAGATGTGTAGTTGAGCAAAACTGACTCAGCACTGCTAAGTCTGCATTCGCATAGGAATGCATTGGCCAGCCTTCGGCCAATCAGCGCTGGCTCTGCCGGAGGAGGCGGAGTCTAAGGTCGGACCTGAATGGAGACTGGTGTGGAGCTATCTTAGACTCCGCCTCCTCCAGCAGAGCCAGCGCTGATTGGTCGAGTTCCGTACTCTGGCCAATCAGCACTGGCCAATGCATTTCTATGGGGAAAAGTTAGCTTGCGAAAATCGCAAACTGACAGGGATTTCCATGAAATAAAGTGACTTTTATGCCCCCAGACATGCTTCCCCTGCTGTCCCAGTGTCATTCCAGGGTGTTGGTATCATTTCCTGGGGTGTCATAGTGGACTTGGTGACCCTCCAGACACGAATTTGGGTTTCCCCCTTAACGAGTTTATGTTCCCCATAGACTATAATGGGGTTCGAAACCCATTCGAACACTCGAACAGTGAGCGGCTGTTCGAATCGAATTTCGAACCTCGAACATTTTAGTGTTCGCTCATCTCTAATTGTAAGCCCTCGCGGGCAGGGCCCTCTACCCCACTGTGCCAGTCTGTCATTGGTAGTATTATATCTACCTGTATGTAACTATGTATATTTTGTGTATTGTATGTAAACCCCCAAATGTAAAGCACCATGGGACTAATGTTGGTATATAAATAAATAATAATAATAATAAAAAAGATGCAGGGCTGGGGTGATATGCTGGTTCTGGTGACAGTAACCTATCTATCTGCAGGGCTGGGGTGATATGCTGGCTCGGGTGACAGTAACCTATCTATCTGCAGGGCTGGGGTGATATGCTGGGTCTGGTGACAGTAACCTATCTATTTGCAGGACTGGGGTGATATGCTTGTTCTGGTGACAGTAACCTATCCATCTGTAGGGCTGGGGTGATATGCTGGTTCTGGTGATACTAACCTATCTATCTGCAGGGCTGGGGTGATATGCTGGTTCTGGTGACAGTAACCTATCTATCTGCAGGGCTGGGGTGATATGCTGGTTCTGGTGACAGTAACCTATCTATCTGCAGGACTGGGGTGATATGCTGGTTCTGGTGACAGTAACCTATCTATCTGCAGGGCTGGGGTGATATGCTGGGTCTGGTGACAGTAACCTATCTATCTGCAGGGCTGGGGTGATATGCTGGCTCGGGTGACAGTAACCTATCTATCTGCAGGGCTGGGGTGATATGCTGGGTCTGGTGACAGTAACCTATCTATTTGCAGGACTGGGGTGATATGCTTGTTCTGGTGACAGTAACCTATCCATCTGTAGGGCTGGGGTGATATGCTGGTTCTGGTGATACTAACCTATCTATCTGCAGGGCTGGGGTGATATGCTGGTTCTGGTGACAGTAACCTATCTATCTGCAGGGCTGGGGTGATATGCTGGTTCTGGTGACAGTAACCTATCTATCTGCAGGACTGGGGTGATATGCTGGTTCTGGTGACAGTAACCTATCTATCTGCAGGGCTGGGGTGATATGCTGGGTCTGGTGACAGTAACCTATCTATCTGCAGGGCTGGGGTGATATGCTGGCTCGGGTGACAGTAACCTATCTATCTGCAGGGCTGGGGTGATATGCTGGGTCTGGTGACAGTAACCTATCTATTTGCAGGACTGGGGTGATATGCTTGTTCTGGTGACAGTAACCTATCCATCTGTAGGGCTGGGGTGATATGCTGGTTCTGGTGATACTAACCTATCTATCTGCAGGGCTGGGGTGATATGCTGGTTCTGGTGACAGTAACCTATCTATCTGCAGGGCTGGGGTGATATGCTGGTTCTGGTGACAGTAACCTATCTATCTGCAGGACTGGGGTGATATGCTGGTTCTGGTGACAGTAACCTATCTATCTGCAGGGCTGGGGTGATATGCTGGGTCTGGTGACAGTAACCTATCTATCTGCAGGGCTGGGGTGATATGCTGGCTCTGGTGACAGTAACCTATCTATCTGCAGGGCTGGGGTGATATGCTGGGTCTGGTGACAGTAACCTATCTATTTGCAGGACTGGGGTGATATGCTTGTTCTGGTGACAGTAACCTATCCATCTGTAGGGCTGGGGTGATATGCTGGTTCTGGTGATACTAACCTATCTATCTGCAGGGCTGGGGTGATATGCTGGTTCTGGTGACAGTAACCTATCTATCTGCAGGGCTGGGGTGATATGCTGGTTCTGGTGACAGTAACCTATCTATCTGCAGGACTGGGGTGATATGCTGGTTCTGGTGACAGTAACCTATCTATCTGCAGGGCTGGGGTGATATGCTGGGTCTGGTGATACTAACCTATCTATCTGTAGGACTGGGGTGATATGCTTGTTCTGGTGACAGTAATCTATCTATCTGCAGGGCTGGGGTGATATGCTGGTTCTGGTGACAGTAACCTATCTATCTGCAGGGCTGCGATGATATGCTGGTTCTGGTGACAGTAATCTATCTATCTGCAGGCCTGGGGTGATATGCTGGTTCTGGTGACAGTAACCTATCTATCTGCAGGGCTGGGGTGATATGCTGGTTCTGGTGACAGTAACCTATCTATCTGCAGGGCTGGGGTGATATGCTGGATCTGGTGACAGTAACCTATCTATCTGCAGGGCTGGGGTGATATCCTGTGTCTGGTGACAGTAACCTATCTATCTGCAGGGCTGGGGTGATATGCTGTTTCTGGTGACAGTAACGTATCTATCTGCAGGGTTGGGGTGATATGCTGGGTCTGGTGACAGTAACCTATCTATCTGCAGGACTGGGGTGATATGCTGGTTCTGGTGACAGTAACCTATCTATCTGCAGGGCTGGGGTGATATGCTGTTTCTGGTGACAGTAACGTATCTATCTGCAGGGTTGGGGTGATATGCTGGGTCTGGTGACAGTAACCTATCTATCTGCAGGACTGGGGTGATATGCTGGTTCTGGTGACAGTAACCTATCTATCTGCAGGGCTGGGGTGATATGCTGGTTCTGGTGACAGTAACCTATCTATCTGCAGGGCTGGGGTGATATGCTGGTTCTGGTGACAGTAACCTATCTATCTGCAGGGCTGGGGTGATATGCTGGTTCTGGTGACAGTAACCTATCTGCAGGGCTGGGGTGATATGCTGGGTCTGGTGACAGTAACCTATCTATCTGCAGGGCTGAGGTGATATGCTGGTTCTGGTGACAGTAACCTATCTATCTGCAGGGCTGGGGTGATATGCTGGGTCTGGTGACAGTAACCTATCTATCTGCAGGGCTGGGGTGATATGCTGGTTCTGGTGACAGTAACCTATCTATCTGTAGGGCTGGGGTGATATGCTGGGTCTGGTGACAGTAACCTATCTATCTGCAGGGCTGGGGTGATATGCTGGTTCTGGTGACAGTAACCTATCTATCTGCAGGGCTGGGGTGATATGCTGTTTCTGGTGACAGTAACGTATCTATCTGCAGGGTTGGGGTGATATGCTGGTTCTGGTGACAGTAACCTATCTATCTGCAGGACTGGGGTGATATGCTGGTTCTGGTGACAGTAACCTATCTATCTGCAGGGCTGGGGTGATATGCTGGTTCTGGTGACAGTAACCTATCTGCAGGGCTGGGGTGATATGCTGGGTCTGGTGACAGTAACCTATCTATCTGCAGGGCTGGGGTGATATGCTGGTTCTGGTGACAGTAACCTATCTATCTGCAGGACTGGGGTGATATGCTGGTTCTGGTGACAGTAACCTATCTATCTGCAGGGCTGCGATGATATGCTGGTTCTGGTGACAGTAACCTATCTATCTGCAGGGCTGGGGTGATATCCTGTGTCTGGTGACAGTAACCTATCTATCTGCAGGGCTGGGGTGATATGCTGTTTCTGGTGACAGTAACGTATCTATCTGCAGGGTTGGGGTGATATGCTGGTTCTGGTGACAGTAACGTATCTATCTGCAGGGCTGGGGTGATATGCTGGTTCTGGTGACAGTAACGTATCTATCTGCAGGGTTGGGGTGATATACTGGTTCTGGTCACAGTAACCTATCTATCTGCAGGGCTGGGGTGATATCCTGTGTCTGGTGACAGTAACCTATCTATCTGCAGGGCTGAGGTGATATCCTGTGTCTGGTGACAGTAACCTATCTATCTGCAGGGCTGGGGTGATATGCTGGTTCTCATGACAGTAACCTATCTATCTGCAGGACTGGGGTGATATGCTGGTTCTGGTGACAGTAACCTATCTATCTGCAGGGCTGGGGTGATATGCTGGTTCTGGTGACAGTAACCTATCTATCTGCAGGGCTGGGGTGATATGCTGGTTCTGGTGACAGTAACCTATCTATCTGCAGGGCTGGGGTGATATGCTGGTTCTGGTGACAGTAACCTATCTGCAGGGCTGGGGTGATATGCTGGGTCTGGTGACAGTAACCTATCTATCTGCAGGGCTGAGGTGATATGCTGGTTCTGGTGACAGTAACCTATCTATCTGCAGGGCTGGGGTGATATGCTGGGTCTGGTGACAGTAACCTATCTATCTGCAGGGCTGGGGTGATATGCTGGTTCTGGTGACAGTAACCTATCTATCTGTAGGGCTGGGGTGATATGCTGGGTCTGGTGACAGTAACCTATCTATCTGCAGGGCTGGGGTGATATGCTGGTTCTGGTGACAGTAACCTATCTATCTGCAGGGCTGGGGTGATATGCTGTTTCTGGTGACAGTAACGTATCTATCTGCAGGGTTGGGGTGATATGCTGGTTCTGGTGACAGTAACCTATCTATCTGCAGGACTGGGGTGATACGCTGGTTCTGGTGACAGTAACCTATCTGCAGGGCTGGGGTGATATGCTGGGTCTGGTGACAGTAACCTATCTATCTGCAGGGCTGAGGTGATATGCTGGTTCTGGTGACAGTAACCTATCTATCTGCAGGGCTGCGGTGATATGCTGGGATCTGATGACACTAACCTATCTATCTGCAGGACTGGGGTGATATACTGGTACTGGTGACAGTAACCTATCTATCTGCAGGGCTGGGGTGATATCCTGTGTCTGGTGACAGTAACCTATCTATCTGCAGGGCTGGGGTGATATGCTGTTTCTGGTGACAGTAACGTATCTATCTGCAGGGTTGGGGTGATATGCTGGTTCTGGTGACAGTAACGTATCTATCTGCAGGGCTGGGGTGATATGCTGATTCTGGTGACAGTAACGTATCTATCTGCAGGGTTGGGGTGATATACTGGTTCTGGTCACAGTAACCTATCTATCTGCAGGGCTGGGGTGATATCCTGTGTCTGGTGACAGTAACCTATCTATCTGCAGGGCTGGGGTGATATCCTGTGTCTGGTGACAGTAACCTATCTATCTGCAGGGCTGGGGTGATATGCTGGTTCTGGTGACAGTAACCTATCTATCTGCAGGGTTGGGGTGATATACTGGTTCTGGTCACAGTAACCTATCTATCTGCAGGGCTGGGGTGATATCCTGTGTCTGGTGACAGTAACCTATCTATCTGCAGGGCTGGGGTGATATCCTGTGTCTGGTGACAGTAACCTATCTATCTGCAGGAATGGGGTGATATGCTGGGATCTGATGACAGACAAATACAAACTTATTGCCAAAAATTGTTACAGGAGGATGTCAAGAATAATTCACAGTAAATTACAACTGACTCCAATCCCCCAAGGTCTGACATAAAACGGTAAAAACAGGTGCTCCGGCAAGACAACAGTGAATAGGGCCACACAATCCCTTTAAGATCAGATGCTTCAATGCCATACAAGAGAAGGTTGTTGTAAGAAATCCTAGGATCCTGTTTGTTGCTTTTCCAGGCCATGTTGCTAAAATTATTATTTGTCTTACTGTAGCTCCGCCAGTGTTAGTACAACAATACGGTAACAATAACGGCAGCCTACAATCTAATATAGCGCTTTCGGGGGATTATATGCTCTATGTAAGGTCAACCTAAGGCAATATTATACTCAGATCCCTTCCTGTTACATAGGCTATAATAAGGCCCCGTATACACCTGGATCCCAGATGTAATAGTAAGAACCGAATCATATAAACCATATAATATTGTTCTAAGTCGGAAGACATCGGGTTTCCTAGAAGGGACTTTTAAGGTTTAACTATCCCATTTTATGGATTAACCCAAATATCATCACTTAATAGAACTTTACAAAAACATTGAACTTGGTGATTTCATGATTCCCATTGCTATAAAAAATAATAATTATTGGTCAATTCCCAATTATATCCTTTTTATAAAAAATAACTGTGCTTCTCTATCTTTTTCTATGGGGACGTCACAAAGAGCGTGGAGATCTTTGGGTCTCACCACTAGATCCTATCACATATTATTCAGTCTGCAGTACCTTTAAAGGTGGTACCGAGCTTTATATAATCGGTGTCCTGTCCATAGGAGAGGGCGTTGGTTTTAGATTGGGATGGGTCTCACTTTCTTACTCACCTCTCTGGGCTCGGTCACGGCATCCAGTAGTTCCTCAATGTCCTTCGAGACAATTACAATGTCTTAGTAAATTACATTATTATTGATATAAATTCACAAGAATGGGAGTCAAATGTATTGATTGTCCACAGAGCATATATTAATGGGATTGTCAAGGATTACAATAACATGGCGGTGACCTTCAATAAACAGCCTGCACCTGTCCATTGGTAGTATCTGGTATTCTCTGGACCTTCAATAAACAGCCCCGTACCTGTCCATTGGTAGTATCTGGTATTCTCTGGACCTTCAATAAACAGCCTGCACCTGTCCATTGGTAGTATCTGGTATTCTCTGGACCTTCAATAAACAGCCCCGCACCTGTCCATTGGTAGTATCTGGTATTCTCTGGACCTTCAATAACAGCACCGTACCTGTCCATTGGTAGTATCCGGTATTCTCTGTACCTTCAATAACAGCACCGTACCTGTCCATTGGTAGTATCTGGTATTCTCTGGACCTTCAATAAACAGCCCCGCACCTGTCCATTGGTAGTATCCGGTATTCTCTGTACCTTCAATAAACAGCCCCGCACCTGTCCATTGGTAGTATCTGGCATTCTCTGTATCTTCACTAAACAGCCTGCACCTGTCCATTGGTAGTATCTGGTATTCTCTGGACCTTCAATACACAGCCCCGCACCTGTCCATTGGTAGTATCTGGTATTCTCTGGACCTTCAACAGCACCGTACCTGTCCATTGGTAGTATCTGGTATTCTCTGGACCTTCAATAAACAGCCCCGCACCTGTCCATTGGTAGTATCTGGTATTATCTGGACCTTCAATAAACAGCACCGTACCTGTCCATGGGTAGTATCTGGTATTCTCTGGACCTTCAATTAACAGCCCCGCACCTGTCCATTGGTAGTATCTGGCATTCTCTGGACCTTCAATAAACAGCACCGTACCTGTCCATTGGTAGTATCTGGTATTCTCTGGACCTTCAATTAACAGCCCCGCACCTGTCCATTGGTAGTATCTGGCATTCTCTGGACCTTCAATAAACAGCACCGTACCTGTCCATGGGTAGTATCTGGCATTCTCTGGACCTTCAATAAACAGTCCCGCACCTGTCCATTGGTAGTATCTGGTATTATCTGTACCTTCAATAAACAGCCTGCACCTGTCCATTGGTAGTATCTGGTATTCTCTGGACCTTCAATTAACAGCCCCGCACCTGTCCATTGGTAGTATCCGGTATTCCAGCTCTTCTCTACTAATTTGAATTACACTGAAGCTGCAATACCATAAGACAAAGTTATATATATACACACACACACACACACACACACACACACACACACACACACACAGATATTCCGTCTATAACTTCATGGCTATTAATGGAAGTTCCTTACAATAAAAGCCAAATCCTATAAATACTGTATTAGTCTTTGGGCTCTGGCATTTACAATTTTATTTAAGATTTCAGAATATTCTTGCCCTGTATTACATCCCACCAGGACTTACGCATTTTCCATGGAAAGTTCTGATCGAACACCAATAGAATTGTAATTAAAAATTTATGTCAATGAGTCATAATGTAGAGGAAGCCTCCAACCCGTTTTCCCTTAAGGTCTATTGGATTAGCAAGTAGCCATCAGCAATTTAACAGAAATAGGTTCATATTAGCCTTTCTAACAAAAAAACCCCATTGAAGATATGATTTCCTGCCAAGCAAACCTTATTAAGAATCGGAGACGTCTTGGAACCATATTAAATTCTTAAATTTTACTGTACGAAAATCTTAAATTTAACTCTAAGTTAGCAGTTTTTCCAAATGTAACATAGTTTTGTGACAAGTGATATGCCGGCTATCCTATAGGTATCAATGTGTGACCCATTAGGGCAGGAGGGATATTGTGTGGAATTGATTTTAATATTGGAATTCTATGTGTGATGATGAGAGTACCCGAGTAGATGTATTTTTTGTTACTATGTGTTATTTTATGTACAAATGACCGAATCATCTTAGTTCTATGTTGTCTACATTGGCTGATCAATTCACTTCGGTGGAGTTTACCTTTATGGGCTCCAGCCAACCAAACAGATGCAACGGAGGGAGGGCTAATGACCCCGAGCTCAACCCCAGAAACAGCTTTCCCACAGTCAGGAAAACATCCTTCTTTTTCAGGATCCTGCATTTGGGAATAGGAGGAGAGGGGGCACCCTGGCAGGGAGGTGTAGTTGGACAGAGACTGTTGCCACACCTCTAAGAGAGCTGGATGTGTCAGACGATCTCCAAGCTCCTGGAACCAAAGACTTCTAAGTATTATTCCTTTTATCTCCCATTTGTTTTAAGGTTGTTTGCAATGTTGTGTTATTTTGTCAACTTTTCTTGTGTATGGAGCACTGAACCATTTCAGTATTAAATTGATAAGTCAACGTTTATTTTGTGTTTCTCTGTGAACCCCTTACCTTTTTGAAGGTGTGTTGAGACACCATGTGCAGGAGGCTGATACTGAGCCAGGTTGAATCAGTAGTGGTGGTAGTGGCCTGTATTTGGGGGTGCGAGGGCGGTGTTGGATGGCGATTTCTGCAAAGTTTTCAGCCTGGGAAAAGGTTGAGCAGAAGATTGCGTGAGTGGAGTTAGTCGATCCCTAACAACTAGGAAGGCCAGTTCATGATGCTACGTTATACTGGAGATCAGTTAAGTGTGGATACATCTAAAGAACAAGTCATCACAAAGTACAGGGGTGTAACTTGAGGGGATGTAGTTGCACCTGTGCTCCAGAGTCTTTGGGGGACCCAAAAACAGATGTTGAGTACTATTAAAGTTATATAGGGCAGCCATAGAGCCTCCAATTAGTTAGGCAAGGTGGTTAATTCACCACATAGCGTAACTTAAGGAGTGCAGTCACACCGGGGTCCAGGAGACTTAGGCACCCATATGCACTGGCATCAGTATTAAGATTCCAGCTTCCATCTGGCCCATAAGCCAAGGAGACCCACAGATTACCTGAACCAAACTAAGGTGGATTAAACTCCTCAGCACCCATAACCATCACTATCGAGAATTCACTGTAGGGATGAGGTAGGGGGCCCCGGACAAAAGATTGCAGCGGGGCCCACAAGACTTTAGTTACCTTTTTATTAGAACTTTTCTCACATCTATGAAATCGCTGAATATCAATCAGATACTTCATGTGATAGTAGATCAGTCTCTTTTCTAAATGAAGGATGATCCACCATCTGCTACAAGAACCAGACAAAAAAAAAGGAAAAAAATCTAATCGAAGAATGACACCCAAAGGATTTCAGCTCCAGTTTATCAGAAACCCAGCTGGAAAGAAAATACAAATCAACTTCATGAACGGCTAGGGAAAGTTTGACAGTGACAGTAAAATAATTTCCACCGTTCCCAATGGCATAGACAGTATTAGACAGTGGGCAATATAGATTGGGTTTATAAAATACGAACTGAAAGGTCCTGACGTGGATGGTACAGAATAGATCAATAGTCAATGACTAATAATGTGGCATATAATTGAGGATATCAATTACGCTCTATTAACTATGCATTGATAGTTCCATCTAAAGATGGACAAACCTCCCATTTATTTCGTGTTCAGGTGGCTCAGGTCCCTGATTCGTTTTGGATCGAACAAGTTTGGTACCTTAAATTGGCTTAAAACATAGTTTAGAACAATCTCCTGGCAGGCCGGACTCCTTCTCTCCTCCTGGCACTGTGTCAGAATGCTGGACAACACTCTTCCCTGTTTCAATGCTGTCTTCCTATAGCCTTGGGTTCAATCTTCTCCCTCAGGGGCTGTATGGAAAGGGTTGGTGTTCAGAGTCAGAGAGACAACTTACTCCGTCACTAGAGATGAGCGAACAGTGTTCTATCGAACACATGTTCGATCGGATATCAGGGTGTTCGCCATGTTCGAATCGAATCGAACACAGCGTGGTAAAGTGCGCCAAAATTCGATTCCCCTCCCACCTTCCCTGGCGCCTTTTTTGCACCAATAACAGCGCAGGGGAGGTGGGACAGGAACTACAACACCGGGGGCATTGAAAAAAATTGGAAAAAGTCATTGGCTGCCGAAATCAGGTGACCTCCATTTTAGACGAATAGTGGATTTCAAATCCGGGTCATATGAGACTGTGAACTTTGTGACTATGAGACAGGGATAGCTGTACAGGCAGGGATAGCTAGGGATAACCTTTATTTAGGGGGGAATGTTATTAAAAATAACTTTTTGGGGCTCTATCGGGTGTGTAATTGTGATTTTTGTGAGATAAACTTTTTCCCATAGGGATGCATTGGCCAGCGCTGATTGGCCGAATTCCGTACTCTGGCCAATCAGTGCTGGCCAATGCATTCTATTAGCTTGTTGAAGCAGAGTGTGCACAAGGGTTCAAGCGCACCCTCGGCTCTGATGTAGCAGAGCCGAGGCTGCACAAGGGTTCAAGCGCACCCTCGGCTCTGATGTAGGAGAGCTGATTGGCCAATGCTGATTGGCCAATGCATTCTATTAGCCCGATGAAGTAGAGCTGAATGTGTGTGCTAAGCACACACATTCAGCACTGCTTCATCACGCCAATACAATGCATTAGCCAGTGTTGATTGGCCAGAGTACGGAATTCGGCCAATCAGCGCTGGCCAATGCATTCTATTAGCCCGATGAAGTAGAGCTGAATGTGTGTGCTAAGCACACACATTCAACACTGCTTCATCACGCCAATACAATGCATTATGTTTATGTTCCCCATAGACTATAATGGGGTTCGAAACCCATTCGAACACTCGAACAGTGAGCGGCTGTTCGAATCGAATTTCGAACCTCGAACATTTTAGTGTTCGCTCATCTCTATCCGTCACCACTACTGACTGCTAACTCAACATTACTAAGGCCCAACGGTTCCTTGGAGACAAAGGTCTCCTAGATGCCAAAACAGTGTCCTGCAATATCCCAAGGCTGTACCAAGTGTGGGGGGAACAAAACAGTGGGGGAACCAACAGGGAATATAGAGGGAAATAATAGGGAAGTTGCAAACAATTACATGAAACATGGAACAAATAGATGAGACATACAAAGGCACAAAGATAAAGACAATTAAAGGCAAGGGCACTCTGGGATGCTGCACTTTAACCTGTCATTAAACCATGTTATGTTTAGAAAAGCTGTTTGGACACGTCTAGTCAAGAGGACACGTAAGGGTGGACATATTTATATTGCTCCCTAATGTTACAGTTCAGGACCTTTGGGAAAATTATATATAAAGTGGGCAAAAAATAGGGACCTTATAATATGCTCCATGACAAATCATCAGGCAACCCACAACATACTATGGTCCCAACTGCCCCTGAATCATTAGAAGGGCACATGGCATAGACCAAAAACATCAGACTCATCAGACTCCCTGCACCTGGACTTTACAAGCACCCAGATCTCATTCAGTAGCTCTGGTTTGCGGTGTAATATAGTTTAGCATAATCTGAGGACCTTTAAATAAACATCACCCCTCTGCATTATTAAGTAGGTGTGACCCCACTGATTCCAGCACCCCTACCGCCCCCACCACTCCTGACCAATCAGTGCTGTTGGTTTCAGCACTCAATATGCTCTTTATTGCCAAGTAGGCAGTCCCCACTGATTCCAGCACCCATACCACCCCCACCACTCCTGACTAATCAGTGCTGTTGGTTTCAGCACTCAATATGCCCCTTATTGCCAAGTAGGCAGTCCCCACTGATTCCAGCACCCCTACCGCCCCCACCACTCCTGACCAATCAGTGCTGTTGGTTTCAGTACTCAATATGCCCTTTATTGCCAAGTAGGCAGTCCTGCACTGTCTGTTCTATATTAGGACCGCCCACCTAACAGTAGAGAGTCTAATTAGCATATTGGTTGCTGAAACTAATAGCATCAATTGCTCGGGAATGGTGGGGGCTAGAGAGAAAGTTCCAACTGCTCTGGAATCAGTGGAGTGGCACTTACTGAGTCGGTGGAGGAGGTGAAAGGTCCTCTTTAAAAAGAGAAGAAGGAAGTCTTGTAATGATGTACATATCATCTTAGTAGGTCTGTTTTTATCGGGTCGGTTGCATTTTGGTTTTTGTTTCCATAATAAGTCAATAATGCAGTAGATCCAGTTCTCATGAAGTGTTTTGTTTGACCAAAATGTCAAAGTCAATTTCCGAGTGTCTCACTTGAAGGCCTTCTCTCTTTTACATGAGAGTCTCCTGTCAGTCACTGTGCACACAGCATGTTACCTGACAAGCTTGCATGTAATTACCCCAACGTTGTAATGTAAAACTGAGCAGAGGGAGCAGAGAGGATACGCAAGTTTGCTCACCCTAAGGCAAAATATCAGACAAGCTATTAGGTCTGGAGGAGAGGGAAGTCCCCGGTCTCCCCGGGAGGTCTACATCCTTGATTCCTTTTCCTTGTTAACATGGGAATGTTTTTGAAGCCGTCAAAGAGAATCTAAACAAAGGAAGATTAACAATAGAAGGAAACATCAAAGTCGGCCCAATGATACTGGAGGTCTAGCAAATACAAGCGCAAACCCTATTTAATACAGAGGAACACTGCATGGAGATAAAGCTTCTAGTTACATATTTACATACATGGATTGGGATGTGCAGATGTTTTATTCAGATATAGAAAAAAGTTGCAAAGTAACAATGATTTCAAAAATAGAGCTGTAGATAGATAAATAGATCTGTAAAATATGTTATGTCAAAATGAAGGGAATGAAGAAAAGAGAGATATAAATCCCATCAATATTTGGTGGGACCTTTTCCCTTTGGAGGAGGAGTCCTGGAAGTGATGATCCGGCCCCCGCAGAGCCCTGATCTCATCATCATCCAGTATGCCCGGGATGACATGAAGAGACAGAAGGATTGGAGCAAGCAACATCCACAGACAATCTGAGCTTAGTTCTTCAGGATGGTCAAGATCCTTCACAAACTGTCTGGAACTGAATCTCCATATTGTTAATTCTCAAAAAAAAAAAAAAAAAAAAAAAAACTATTAATACTTCTATGTTTTGACAGTGTCATACACTATGTGTTATAGATAGGTCCCTAGGAGCCCTGACAGTGTCATACGCTATGTATTATAGATAGGTCCCTAGGAGCCCTGACAGTCTCATACGCTATGTATTATAGATAGGTTCCTAGGAGCCCTGACAGTGTTATACGCTATGTATTATAGATAGGTTCCTAGGAGCCCTGACAGTGTCATACGCTATGTATTATAGATAGGTTCCTAGGAGTCCTGACAGTCTCATACGCTATGTATTATAGATAGGTCCCTAGGAGCCCTGACAGTCTCATACGCTATGTATTATAGATAGGTCCCTAGGAGCCCTGACAGTCTCATACGCTATGTATTATAGATAGGTCCCTAGGAGCCCTGACAGTCTCATACGCTATGTATTATAGATAGGTTCCTAGGAGCCCTGACAGTGTCATACGCTATGTATTATAGATAGGTTCCTAGGAGCCCTGACAGTGTAATACGCTATGTATTATAGATAGGCTCCTAGGAGCCCTGACAGTGTTATACGCTATGTATTATAGATAGGTACCTAGGAGCCCTGACAGTCTCATACGCTATGTATTATAGATAGGTCCCTAGGAGCCCTGACAGTCTCATACGCTATGTATTATAGATAGGTCCCTAGGAGCCCTGACAGTCTCATACGCTATGTATTATAGATAGGTACCTAGGAGCCCTGACAGTGTCATACGCTATGTATTATAGATAGGTCCCTAGGAGCCCTGACAGTGTCATACGCTATGTATTATAGATAGGTCCCTAGGAGCCCTGACAGTGTCATACGCTATGTATTATAGATAGGTCCCTAGGAGCCCTGACAGTGTCATACGCTATGTATTATAGATAGGTTCCTAGGAGCCCTGACAGTGTCATACGCTATGTATTATAGATAGGTCCCTAGGAGTCCTGACAGTGTCATACGCTATGTATTATAGATAGGTCCCTAGGAGCCCTGACAGTGTCATACACTATGTATTATAGATAGGTTCCTAGGAGCCCTGACAGTGTTATACATTATGCTTTAAGCCAGTTTAGGTGATGGTTTGTACCGAATTTCTTCGACCTGAAACAAATCTTGGACCTGAGCCAACTGAACCCAAAACAAATCTGGAGAGCTTCGCCCATCTCTAATCCTCATCAGTGGTTAATATTGATTATTTTTTCATGATCATTTATATTCTACAGAGCATCTTTAAAGACAGTAAGTCTATGTTCATTCTACCATTATTAATGTCTGTTGCTGTCATCTTTCATGGGATGACAGGAATGGACATTGACTGTAGCAGAATAACGGACATAGACGAACGCCTGCCCTTGTGTATGTACCCATTGACTGTAATGTAAAAAACATGACTGATACTTTCTCCATCATGTTTGTTTACTTGTGTACTTTCAGCGTTGAATGTCCATTGCTCTTATTCTGTGACAGATGAGAGCAACAAAGATTGAATAACTTTATTGTGAGCCCACCCTAATCGAAACCATAGGCTATACTTGCTAAATGCCCCTAGTGGGGTGAGTTTATCATGCCAGGAGTGGTCTCATCTTCAGTTCACCCCATCTATGGCCATGTTTGTATTCCTAGACACTCAGCGCCATCTTTTTTTTTTTTTTTTCTAAATGCTAAACGACCCCTTAAATACTGAATTTAGTCAGAATACAATTAGCCGCTTGCTCGGTCTCACCTCTATTTCTATTTATTCTTTTTTTTTTTTTTTTTTGCAGCTATAATGAGTTATTTCGCCAATTCAGGTCACAGAGAAGGTAACAAAAAAAGCAAACAAAAGATTGATTTATGTTTTGTTTGTCTGTTTATGTGGAATTACGATCACATTACCTTCTGCAGAGCTACAAAGCACCAAAGCTGTTTGTTGTTTCGTGGCCCTCATCAGATGTATCATCCATCAGTTACAGTAGAACAACACTGTATAAACAGCACAAACCTCTGTACGTTTTACATGAAGCTCTGCCTCAGATTTTCATGAATGTGCATTTATATCTGGAACGTTGACAGATGGCAGCTACAGCTCAAACACTCGTGCAGAATTTTTTAGAATCGTTTTTATAAAGCGATGGGGCAAACAAGGGCAGACCAGGTTGCATTAGTAACAATGTTGCAACATAAGATTTGTTTATTACACCGTTACTTATAGACAAGGTTCCATTTCCTCGAGCTCTATTGAATTTGTTGAAGGCTCGCTGAGGGCATTGCAGGTCACACAGGTCACAGAACACATGGACTGTGGACATAGTAGTCTGGAGATGTTCAGGTCTATGGGGAAGTTTTTAGCCTTTGCATAGGTTACAGATAGGGTTGAGTGATCGGGATCGGGAAAGAAATTTGAGTTTTCTGCCAGCAGTAACTGTATATAGCTACGGAAAGCCCAAGAGAACATAATACTTGTGGATAGTGGATTGCAAATCCAGGTTATGGTGCAGCTAAAAACTCAGTGACACAGAAAAAGAGAAATCTGAGCACAATCAGGAAAGCTGCTTACTGTCTGTGAATAACATCTCATCAATAGGGTTGAGCGATCAGGATTGGAAAAGAACGGATTCTGATCATCGATCAAGTAAATTTCACGCTCGCGATCAGAATTCCGACCCGATCTTTTCCAGCGGGATCAAAGTCAGAGATTATCTCAAGATCGGCTCAGCCCTAAAAGTGACTTTTCCCATAGAGAAACATTGACTAGGGTTGAGCGATTGGGATTGGAAAAGATCGGATTCCGATCTGCGATCGAGCAAATTTCACAGTCGCGATTGGGATCGAGATCGGCTGGAAAATGATCGGAAATCAGATTTTAAAATCGATCTTGAAATCTCAAAATCGGCTCAACCCTACTCATCAACAATAACACAAGCAGCTAGTCGGAAGTAGATAGACTCTCCTTACACTCACTATGAGAAGCTGCAGACTCCTCTCTGTTCAGCCAGGGAATGTTGTATCGAAATATATAGAGACTGTGAAGAGAGACCTGTCCCTCCCCCTCCAATTCAATGTGTTCCTGCTGGTTTTGAAGGGAGACACCTAGTGGCAGGAATTTTAGAGAGGTTTTTCAGGCAGAAAACAGCAACATTTCTAAACAAAGCACATTACATTGTAGTCCAGAATCAGAATAAGACTAAGTGGTCTGGAAAGTCACTGACCATTAATGTAATGACTATTTGATTCCTTTAGTATATACATATAAGTATACATTGTATGGATTTCCTCACTGTGCGTTGTTCTCCTCCCAGACATAAGAAAATTCAGCATTTTGCAGTCGAGCCGTGCGAGTGTGATGTGGAGGTATTGTGTGCACCTGCTAGTTAGCATGCAAGTGGTAATTTCATTATTTAACCAATTTGCTGTTCTGTAATTGTTTAACCATTTTGCTGCTTATAACACAATGCATCACAGGCTCCTCCATTATTGAAGGCTAAATAGAGTAATCTGCTAAAGCTTTCAGCTGTTGTTTTTTTTTTTTTCCCCCGGTGGCTGTAATGGATGTTTTCATCTTCCTAACCCCTCTGCTGGAAAACAGACCCATGTAGTTCTCATATCAGAAGAGGTTATTTTGTTTAGCTTCTGAGCACAATGCATATGGTTCTGATTCATGCTCGAAACTTGCACAGTATGCTAAATTCACCTTGTCTGTTAAGGGTTGAGGCCTATGTGATATGCATGAATTTCTCACTGACTAGAGGGATTTACATTTATACTCATACATCCTGTACAGCGATAATTTTAAACCTGCCCTCCAGCCTTACCGACAGTGCATGTTTTATGGATTTCTTCCAAGAAGCACAGGTGGATCCATGACTCGGTTAACCCATAGCTGCCAGTTGTCCTTCATTTCCCAGATCCTGGTGCTGATAATTGGGAGGCCTACATTTATTGAGTGTTTTTCCAGGTTAAACATATCTAAAATATCCTAGAGAAGTCTATTGTAGAACAGTGCATAGAGTATGGGGAGGGAGGGGGATGCAGCTGCAGCTTGTTGCTGAGTGTTCCAGTGAGGAGAGGAGGAGAGGTGACATCTGATTGGCTCAGAACAGAGAGCTCGGTTTTTACATCCCACTAGGAGCAGTCTACATAGTAGGAATAGAACATGGACATGAACACTTACAGGAGCCATAAAACGTGCATTTAAAGGGAATGTGTCTACAGGAAATAACTTATTGTTTAAATATATATTTTTAAGAATTTTTTATAACTCTATCTATCATGTCCAGCCTAAACCAAACATAGAGATAAATAGGACTGTTTGGGCATCATAATAAGTTAATATATATGTAATAAGAACAGGGGGATATAAATATTGATGACCAGACCAAGAGATAGGTCATTGATATTGGGTCTGACACCCAGAATCTCATTAATGACCAGTTCCCAGGTATACAGAGAATGGAGCAGAAAGCAGACAGCTCCGTTCTCCTTGTAGTACCCAGACCAGGTTACTGCAGGTCAGTTTCCATTCTCTTCAGCTATGGTGACCCCTTTATTAGTTTGGCTAGTTACTAGGATTGAGCGATCGGGATCGTGAAAAGATCGGATCCCGATCGGCCATCGAGCGAATTTCACTATTGGGATCGGCTGGAAAATGATCGGAAATCGGATTTTGAAATCTCAAGATCGGCCCTAAAAGTGACTTTTCCCATAAAGAAGCATTGACTAGAGTTGAGCAATCGAGATCGGGAAAGATTGGATCCCGATTGGCGATTGAGGAAATTTCACGATCGGGATGGGCTGGAAAATCGGATTTTAAAATCGATCCTGAAATCTCAAGATCAGCTCAACCCTACTAGTTACAAAAAAAATTGGTTTTCGGCAACACGTTCCTCATTGTACTCAGAGTATGATCTGCTGAGAACCGTATGAGATTTGGAGTTTGAAGGAATTATAGTATCTGAAACCCCTCCTTACAATGGTACAAGGATAAGTAAGCACCAATCACGTTGCTTCATTCATCAGGCAGAATTCGGATAAGAAAGAACTCTTAGAACCTTGTCTTCCTTAATAATCTACGTCCGATGGAAACAAAGTTTAGGCTGAATTCACGCCATGTAAAATCCTGCAGACTCAGTGGTTTCCAGCCCACGTTCCTTGTGTTCGGAATCATCGTTGACAAGGCTGATGGGTCTCTGCCACTTCTTATGACTCATGCCGTCTACGCCTCTAGATTTATGTAATCTTCAATATGTCAATAGCTGCCACTCATTATTCCAGCAGATCTTCATCTCCTCTCCTTCCATCGCTTCTTCATTTCCTCTCTTATTTCTATTTCTCTTAACATCTCTTGCTCTCGAATCGCTTACATTTTAATAAACAAGTTTTAACTCATCCTTCTGGGAAAATCACAACGCACATTAAGAAAAAAAAAAGTTCATGTAAGGACATGCCGAATGTGAGCGTTTAACGTCTAATAGAGAACAAATCTTCAACATGATGGTTGTTTTGGGGGAGCCGGCGCTACTTTATTACTTTGAGGGAGCCAGCGCTACTTTGTTACTTTGGGGGAGCCGGTGCTACTTAGTTACTTTATGGGAGCTGGTGCTACTTTATTACTTTGGGGGAGCCAGCCCTACTTTGTTACTTCAGGGGAACCAGCGCTACTTTATTACTTTGAGGGAGCCGGCACTACTTTGTTACTTTGGGGGAGCCGGCGCTACTTTGTGACTTTGGCGGAGTCGGAGCTACTTTGTGACTTTGGGGGAGCCGGCGCTACTTTGTTACTTTGGGGGAGCCGGTGCTACTTAGTTACTTTATGGGAGCTGGTGCTAGTTTGTTACTTTGGGGGAGCCGGCGCTACTTTGTGACTTTGGTGGAGCCGGTGCTACTTTGTTACTTTGGGGGAGCCGGTGCTACTTTGTTACTTTGGCGGAGCCGGCGCTACTTTGTGACTTTGGGGGAGCCGGTGCTACTTTGTTACTTTGGGGGAGCCGGTGCTACTTTGCTACTTTGGGGGAGCCGGCGCTACTTTGCTATTTTGGGGGAGCCGGCGCTATTTTGTTACTTTGGGGGGAGCCGGCGTTACTTTGTTATTTTGGGGAAGCCGGCGCTACTTTGCTACTTTGTGGGAGCCGGTCCTACTTTGTTAATTTGAGGGAGATGGCGCTACTTTGTTACTTTGGGGGAGCCGGCGCTACTTTGCTACTTTGGGGGAGCCGGCGCTACTTTGTTACTTTGGGGGAGCCGGCGCTACTTTGTTACTTTGGGGGAGCCGGCACTACTTTGTTACTTTGGGGGAGCCGGCGCTACTTTGTTACTTTGGGGGAGCCGGCGCTACTTTGTTACTTTGGGGGAGCCGGCGCTACTTTGTTACTTTGGGGGAGCCGGTGCTACTTTGTTACTTTGTGGGAGCCGGTGCTACTTTGTTACTTTGGGGGAGCCGGTGCTACTTTGTTACCTTGGGGGAGCTGGCGCTACTTTGTTACTTTGGAGGAGCCGGTGCTACTTTGTTACTTTGGGGGAGCCGGTGCTACTTTGTTACCTTGGGGGAGCTGGCGCTACTTTGTTACTTTGTGGGAGCCAGTGCTACTTTGTTACTTTGGAGGAGCCGGTGCTACTTTGTTACTTTGGGGGAGCCGGCGCTACTTTGTTACTTTGGGGAAGCCAGTGCTACTTTGTTACTTTGGGGGAGCTGGTGCTACTTTGTTACTTTTGGGGAGCCGATGCTACTTTGTTA
Organism: Leptodactylus fuscus; assembly: GCF_031893055.1. Lineage (NCBI taxonomy): Eukaryota > Metazoa > Chordata > Amphibia > Anura > Leptodactylidae > Leptodactylus > Leptodactylus fuscus. The sequence continues at coordinate 216,750,831 of NC_134269.1, read as the reverse complement.
CTTTGGTGGAGCTGGCCCTACTTTGTTACTTTGGGGGAGCCGGTGCTACTTTGTTACTTTTGGGGAGCCGATGCTACTTTGTTACTTTGGGGGAGCTGGTGCTACTTTGTTAATTTGGGGGAGCCGGTGCTACTTTGTTAATTTGGGGGAGCCGGTGCTACTTTGTTACTTTGGGGGAGCCGTCCCTACTTTGTCAGGCGATATCTCGAAAGGTGGTTAAACAAGACAACCGTGACCCATAGAGAGGACTATAAAACATCGGCACGGGGAGGGGGGAGATGATCTCAGCCATCGCTAACACGAAGTGACGTCTTCCTTTCAAAGGACCTCTTGATAAACATTTATAAACATTTGTCATATCTTACATTTTATTTTAATAATTTACAAAGGGTTAGTTCTATACTTAAGACGGCAAAGTCATGCAACATTTATAGAGTCGGCATCTTCCAATGGCGAAGAGGCTTTCGCTGTTTGATTCGCAGTCGGGGGAAGCGATTCTGTCATCTTAAAGGCATAAAAATTATTGAAACATTAAAGAAGCCGCCATCGTGTCGAATCAAAAGCAATGGAGATGAAAGCCTGCTCAATATCGCCGGTAGGCCTTCATTTGGGGGGTAAGAGAAGAAGCGGCGAAGCTTACAGGTCAACGCCGGAACCTTCCTCCATAGTCAGTTCATTAACCTCTTTCTGTCTGAGATTCCAAGGACGCGCAATCATTTGGAAGTCTTTTATGAAGTTCTGATATTTCCAGTAAGTTGTTAGCTCTAAGCTGAGGGGTTTTATTTCTTCTGTCAGGGAATACGTTGCTTCTCGTGTGATGTCTCACTTACTAAAGGAAGGAGTCGGAATTATTCGTTCTGATGTCCATATTAAAAAAAAACAAAAAAAACAAGGCAAGCGGTTTGGAAAAATGCAAATTTAAGAAATTAAGACTTGGACTATATATACAAAAATACTGATGGTTTACTGTACGTATAGGGTGTTGGCTTACACATGATGGGGCAAAAGTAGAAGGTATGGGTTCTTGATAGTGGTAAAAAAACAAGGCACAGCTCACCCCTATGGCGACGGTTTTATTGGTGGTGCCTGTACGGATCACTAGCTCAGAAGAAAACCTTCCATCCTAGGTTGGAGGAGAGGACCAATGATCATAGTGATAACCAGCACTGGAACTAACTGTTGCCTTATATCTTCAAATTAAAAACCATGGAAACATCCTGATACGTATTTGTTTACGCGTTTCAAGACACTATGAGTAAGACTCCTTGAAACGTGTTAGCAGTTATGTATCGGCAATCATTCATCTTTCAGTCCTTCAATTTTACAATTTTCAAATTTTAGCAAGTGATTTTTAACAATTTTTAACAAGTGATTCTGATACAGTCAGATGTCAACAATTCAGGCTAGCGGATGTGGATTAAAGGGATACTATCATTAAAACTCAATTTTTTCTGCCTACCATGTAGGAATAACCTTAAAAAAGGCTATTCTTCTCCTACCTTTAGATGTCTTCTCCGCGCCGCCGTTCGGTATATAATCCGGTTTTTGTCAGTATGAAAATGAGTACTTTCGCAGCACTGGGGGCGGCCCTCAGTGCTCAAACAGCACTGGGGGAGTCCCTAATGCTGCAAGAGAACTCTCCAGTGCTGCCTCCATCTTCTTCAGGAACGGGTCTTCTTCCGGCGGTGGCTTCAAACTTCTAGGCCTCGGACCTTGGGCAAAGTCGACTGTGCATGCCTGCTGGCTACAAGAAAATGGCCACTTACAGTACTGTGTAAGCTGGACAAGGCCCGAGACCAAGAAGTTTGAAGCCACTGCCGGAAGAAGACCCGTTCCTGAAGAAGATGGAGGCGTCACTGGAGAGTTCTCTCTCAGCATTCGGAACACCCCCAGTGCTGTTTGAACGCTGGGGACCGCCCTCAGTGCTGCGAGAGAACTCATTTGTATACTGACGAAAACCGGATTATATACCGAATGGTGGTGCAGAGAAGACATCTAAAGGTAGGAGAAGAATAGATTTTAAAGATGTTTGGTGGAAGATTCCTTGGCCCCTTCCCGGTTCCTCTGATATCAGTGGATTATACATGTTTATGCCATGACATATTTCTGTGATTCTGAACATGGGAAGAATATGCAAATCTGTCTTCCATGATGTGGTTAGGAAGTTAGTGCCTCAGTCATGCAGCCCAATAGAGGGCGCTCCCTTTAACATCATGCCCGACCTTCCCAGAGGCCTTTGCTGCAATGCAATGATGTAGGATTTTACCAAGTACAGTCCCACATCATTGCACCCTCTATTGGGCTGCATGACTGAGGCACTGACTTCCTAATTACATCATGGAAGACAGATTTGCATATTCTTCCCATGTTCCTTTGCACAGTGGAGCGCAAAGTGGCTTAATAAGACTCCACACACCTAAATGGTGGTCTCTCCCTAAGGAGTGAGGATATCCCCTTAACCCCGTGATTCTGACGTCCAAGAGGCTACTAGATGGGTAACTCGCGCAATGCAGACCTTAGATGTAGTCAGTTGAGCCAGGTGTCAACAATTCAGGCCAGTTGAGATGAAGTTCTTTGGTGGAATGTTTTTTGACTCACCTTGGATGATAGCTGAAGTTATTTTGAAAGCCAAAGAAGCCAACATGACCGGATGATTGTCTCTAATAAACTGTCCACTCAGCGTAGCTACTTATACGTCCAACATTCCATGAGTCTAAATATCGTCACTTGTTTCCCATGACCGTTACCTATCCTTGCAATATAAAACAAAGCAAAATGTCTCCCCTATAACAAATCCAATAATCCAAACGTTTGGCCGGCGTGTCTACAACAGGCCCATTTACTGTTTAACGGAATATTATCAAGAATTATGAAACAAACATTGGAAATAATAGACACGTTAATTCCCATATTCTCGGGGAATCGCTGTGTTTAATGCGGTGGAACATGAACTCCCTTAGAAAAAAAAAACGCCGAACATTTATTCCTACAACTTGTAATGTAAACAAGCGGCGGAGTCTTTGTGCTGGAAATCCGTAAATGTTCCACCTGCCCGCAGCTCGCCAGCGAGACTCGAAACTATTTTCCCATTTAATCTTTATTTTATTTGCTTCCATCTCTTTCTTCTAAAATGATATTGATTTGCACTTTTTTTTTTCTATCGCCCTAATTACAGGACGCCAGCTGAGGTTGGGAGTCGCCGAATGGTCCGTGGCGGGTGAAAGATTATAAAATAAAGGGGGGGTTGGTCTTAGCGATGGCGGCGGTGGTGCTTAAGGCTTGTCGACCTGAGTCTGGGCCGGCTGCCAGCGAAATGAAAAGCCTCATCAACTGTATCTCGCAAGATGGACAGAAGATAATCTTCTCGGAGGAGAATGGCAGAGTGTGGACGGTGAGAGATGCAAGAGACGAGAGCTCGCAACGGAGAGGGTTCATTTGTACCGCGCACGCGGACTTATAGAAGAGCTAAGTCATTCCTGTCTACCCCGGCCTCGGGACGAGGAGGCACGCTTATCATTCTGCAACCGCTGATCTTATCTGGAAGGGGAACATTGCCGGTGAGAGAATGGAGAACAGAGACACCTATCGGAGCAGTCAATGACTGACACGCTCGAGGAATGAGGTTGAACGTTGCAAGCCTTTTAGTGCTCTTCTTCTGTTCCCTTATGAATAAAGCTTTAAAACGCTTAAATGTGTTTAGAACAAAAGGTAACGTCGGGTTCCCGGCTAAATGATTTAGAGCCGCCACGCCGCCGTTAACCCTTTACTTAATCAGAGCCTACGGTGCAAAACAACGTGCTCGGGGTTTATGGTGATACATTGTAACTTTGGCGGATTGTTACATAAACTGCAGCAGATTACCTACCTGATGGGGGGATGAACGAAATCCAAGGAAAATGACCGCCGGAAATCGGAAACAGAGTCCACATATGTACGGGATGACACACGCACACTGGCCTTTTAAGCCTTATACCATGAAAAATATTTATCCTCCATCCCTAACCACCGAGACCCTGACTGAGGATGAAACTGGGAAGTGTCTTACCCCCCCTTGGAAATGTAATGGTGCTGGAGGCAATTTACTCCATTCATTTCAATGGGAGTGCCATATTTCGCGGCAAGCACACGGATCCCATTATAATCTATGGGGTCCATGTGATTTCACGGCACACCGCTTGCAAGTGCATTTGGTAGTCTGTTCGGGGGTGTCTCCATGTGGACTTCCCTGAATGGATTACCAATGCAGATGTGAACCTTAGACCTCTGGAGTCAGATGTCCAGTTGGGGCTCTGCCGTAGGTGCGTTACATGGTCTAGAGAGAACAGCAGTGCAGGGAGCTGATGGAGGCCAATACTTATGTTACAGGGGTACAAGATATTGGGTTCCTGAGGATCTTCAGTTGAGGACCTATCCTGTTCTCGGTATTTGCTTATATTTCCACCACATTGATAGGGTTGTCCATGAGTCCACCATTGTAATGGTCTCATCTTTCTTTACTTGTCCTGTAGTGATGACATCACGGACATCCGTGTGACCACTGTAGCCAATCTTTGGTCTCAGTGGTCTCGTGACATCCACGCAACGAGGGAATATTATCCCAGCAGCAAAGTACACAAAAATGGTGGGACCACTAGTGGGATCGTGCGAGAGCGGCAGGAGATTAAACAGGTTAATATTATTATTATTATTATTTTTTTACTACACATGTTCAACCTCTCCATTGTTGTCCTATGAATCTGGCTCTAGCTTGTGTTTCAGATCTGAAAATAAGGGCTTATTCCCCCATCCATGATCCATGGATTTGTGCTCTCCATGCACGGGACATGGTCCTATTGATTTTGCAGACCACCATTTTTTTTCTATGGACTGTCCATGGAAAATAAAATCTAAAAATGTTCTACGTTTTGTTGACCCAACACGGCCATTAAAGTCTCAAGGTCAGATTTATTAAAGGGGTTGTGTGGTATTTCAAAAACATGGCTGCTTTCTTCTTCTTGAGAAGTGACATCATGTCAACCATGAGATATTGGTACACAAAGTATATTGGAAAGTTGGACAACTTTATATGATACAAACGGTAACATTTGTCTCTCAATATTGGTCTGAAACTGGACAACCCCTTTAAAGGGATTCTACTATTAAAACACATTTTTTTCTTATTGACACATAAGATTAGCCTTAAGAAAATCTATTCTTCTCCTACCTTTAGATGTCTTCTCTGCGCCGCCATTCGGTATAAATCCCGATTTTCGTTGGTATACAAATGAGTTCTCTCGCAGCACTGGGGGCGGTCCCCAGCGCTCAAACAGCACTGGAGGCGTCCCCAATGCTGCAAGAGAACTCTTCAGTGACGCCTCCATCTTCTTCAGGAACGTCCTCTTCTTGCGTCTTCTTCCGGGGCAGACGGTCAAACTTGTAGGCCTCGGGCAGAGCCGACTGTGCATGCCCGCGGCCACAAGAAAAATGGTGGCTTACACAATAAGTAAGCAGCCATTTTCTTGTGGCATGTGCAGTCAGCTCTGACCGTGGCCTGAGGTCTAGAAGTTTGACCCCCAGCGCCGGAAGAAGATGCGCAGAGAGGACGTTCCTGAAGAAGATGGAGGCGGCGCTGGAGAGTTCTCTCACAGCATTGGGGACGCCCCCAGTGCTGTTTGAGCGCTAGGGCCCACCCCCAGTGCTGCGAGAGAAATCATTTGCATACCGATGAAAACCGTGATTTCTACCAAATGGTGGCATGGAGAAGACATCTAAAGGTAGGAGAAGAAGAGCCTTTCTTAAGGCTATTCCTACATGGTAGGCAAAAAAAAGTTGTGATTTAATGATAGGATCCCTTTAATGCGCCTAAAGTCATGTTAAAGTTGGCCCAATCTGTATATAAGCAACAAGAAATACATAAAACCTATAGAAGGATACAATATAACAAAATGATACCTAAAGGCTATACTCAACATAAGCAGATATAGCAGAGCCGAAGTGGCCATTTAACTCTTTAGCCTCCAGTAGACGTCAGCGAACCCATAGATAAATCAGTTGGTGCCGGAGGACAAATCCAGCCCTGCTAAGTTCGAGCCGTATGAATTATTTATGGCTCTTTCTACTTTTACGATTCCCTTTTAACACGCGCAGATGAGAAATCACGTCCTCTAAGAAACGTATCCATATGTATCTGCATCTCCGAACACAATCTCCAGACATTGTTTACAGCCTTGCAGCTCTATTATAAGCCGTAGAACAACGAGCAAGTAGACTCCCCCTCCCCGTTCCGGGACAATGTGTTCATCCATGTTGCTGCCTCAATAACATGGCACTGGTGAAAGCTTCCTCAGAGGAAGGCGCTCCCTAATGGCTCGTGGGCTTGTAAGGAAGAGTGGCAGCATGGCAACAAAGCACCCCTTATAATGATGAGGAACATAATAGGTTCCGAGGAGCCGAGAACGAAACGTAAAATTAGCCATTAATCTCCCAATACCCCGTGCTCAGGGCTGCAGTTGAGACATAGTTCAGCGGGAGCTACAAGTCAGAGCTGGATAATTGCAGTAATAAAAACCAGCCAAGGCAGCCGCAGTCATTCATGATATTGCCGCTTTTCTAACATGGCATCTCTCGCTGTGCTGAAGAACCCAGTGCAGTAAAACCCAGTGATCACGATAATGGCGCTGCCAATGTTTCTTTGTCGATTACGGAGCGACAGCTGGCTGTTCCCGCTCATTCTCAGGACTTCTCCTTCTCATTCCGGCAACTTAAGTGTCTTTTGACACCAGAGAACGGAGAAATTAATTTAACTTGACTCATTTTCGGTTTTTTTTTTGGCCTTATTTATGTTCCAAGCTCCCTCATTTCCCAGGGGTGCAAAAGGGATGTGATTAAAAGAAGTTGTAAATGAGGTCGGGAGCTTCTGTATATTTCATTCTAAGCCCACATAATACTTTGTATCGCTCCGTCATTCTTAGGTTTTATTACAAGGCTCTTTGCCGTCTTCCTCGTTTCCTGCTTGGTCTTCCCCGGGGAAAAATCGGATCCTGCTTCAGTTCTATAGAGACGGAAATGGCTGCCAATCCAGACACGCTTATTGCAAAGGTATCGGGTTCATTTCGACTTATTATGGTGCAAACTTGATGAGGGAATATATCTCTTGACCAGGGCACTTAAGACAACAAAGCGGAATTTACAAGGAAGGTGACAGCTGAAAAAAAACCAAGTATCCTGGTAATGTGATTAAGGCCTCGGCGCACTCGCAGATGGGAAACTTCTGGCCAATATTATGTTCTTGTCTTTGCCTGGAAAATGAAAAATTACCAGAATAATGAGAAACTAATGTGTGCATTATCTTGGAAGGAGCAACCGAAAAGCAAATTATGTGCACAAAGTACTGTACATGCAAATGAAGAGCCTAATGGCATGGCGAATTACGTAAGAGCTTGCGCTCGCTATGATACAGGAAATGTAGGGAACATTAATACGGACCCCTAAGATATGCATGATAAGGGTCTTACGTGTGCGACAATCTCGTGGGAGATGGATTAGGTTCTGGAGGGGGGGTAGAGTCATTTCAGGAAAAACATACTCTTAAAGGGGTTGTCCAGGCTAAATAAAAGGTGGTGGAAACAAAAAAGAAACATAGTCCCTCAGTCTCAGTGTTGTCTTCTTTGCTCTAGCAGAATGTAGGAACCTCTTCAAGACCATCCCTGCTCATAAAAACTTCAGTTAGGGTTGAGCGATCGAGCAAGTTTCACGATCGCGATCGGGATTGAGTTCGGCTGGAAAATGATCGAAAATCGTATTTTAAAAAAAGATCCTGAAATCTCAAGATCGGCTCAACCCTACTCCATAAACGTAAAGTGACTAGGGTTGAGGGATAGGGATCGGGAAAGATCATATCCCGATTGGCGATCGAGCAAATTTCACAACCGCAATCGGGATTGAGTTCGGCTGGAAAATGATCAAAAATCAGATTTTAAAAAAGATCCTGAAATCTCAAGATTTGCTCAACCCTACTCCTTAAACATGAAGTAACTAAAGTTGAGCGATCGGGATCAGATGGGAAAATGATTAGGGTTGAGCGATCGTGTTCGGAAAAGATCGGATTCCGATCGGCGATCGAGAAAATTTCACGATCGCAATCAGAATTCCGAACACAATCTTTTTATGTGGGATTGAGATCGGTCATCTTTTCCCACAATGCATTGCTTAGCCTTCACACTGAGTATACGCTGTATACTCAGTGTGAAGGCTCCGCTGCAGTTCCATAGGAATGAATGGAAGCAGCCGGCACACAGCCTTAACCCCCTGCGCCAGCTGCCTCCATTCATTCGAATGGGAGGCTAAACTATTCATCTCTAGCAGCTACTTACCTCTAGAGATGGCTGCTCCGGTGCCCTCCTTCTTCTTGCCTTGCTGCCCCGCCTCCAAGGTTATTGTTTAAAGCGCTAGGTAGGCGGGACTTGTGGCTTAGGAGAGTGTGGGCGGGGAGATGCGACGTCTTCCCTCCCAGTACGCGCCCACACTCTCCTAACCTGGCAGGGAGGGCAGCGAGGCGAGAAGAGCAGCGTGGAGCGGCAGCGAGGACAAGAAGAAGGAAGGCACCGGAGCAGCCATCTCTGGAGGTAAGTGGACACCAGGGAGGACTAAGTAGCCAGAGGATTTAAAAAAATCCTCTGGCTACTTTAGTGATTCACTACACAGCGTGGATTCTAACAATTCTTAGATTCCATGCTGTATAGTGAATAGGATTGCTTTTAAAATCCGATCTCCGATTAATAAAAAAATCCCATTGACTTGGATTGGGATCGGAATTGGGATCGAGATCGGGTTCGAATGAAAAATGATCGAAAATCGGATCTTAAAATCAATCCTGAAAAGTCAAGATCTGCTCAACCCTAAAAATGATTGAAAATCGGATTTTAAAAAAGTTTCTGAAATCTCAAGATCGGCTCAACCCCTAACTTCAGTATTTCAACACATTTCTATTCCAAGCTCCGTCCTTACCAGTCAAGTCATTTCCACGTCATTTTAAGATATTTTCGCCCTTTTTATTAATAAATTACAGATCATTTGAGTACATTCTAAGCCTCGCCGAGCATCCATTCTCTTCCACGTTAAATACCGCTTTCCTCTCCTTTTTTTCCTGTATTGCGGTTGAATTTGGCGTTTGGTGCCCAGAACATTCTTTTGTATAAAACAGAATTTTTTAAGCCATAAAATTCGCTAAATATATATCTGTGTAATGTCACAGCACTTCAGAAACTCAGTGAAGGGTTCTTAACCTAAAATCGTGTTTCTTCGTACGAGTTTTGCACTTAAAAATTCAACTTCGGATCTGAATTAAAAATGTGAAGAGGGATGTTGCTCCCCTGCCATTTTAGTGAGTGGTATCTCTTGTTTTCCAAAGGCACATGCATACATTTATGTGTTTCTCCGCAGTCGGCTCCAAGATTTACTTTGGATGAAGTGTTCTAGCTAATTTTGAAGCATCAAGAGGTTTGATTATTATAGTGTGTGCGGCAAGTGAACATTGCACTGCAGCGCTGCATAGACGTAATAGAATAGCAAAATACACCCAGGAATATTTTCTGAGTCACTCGGCTTGTTCTGACAACCATCAAGCCCTTTTACTGTGGAGAGGATTTTTTTTTTTTTTTGGAAGGAATGGTCAATCTCTGCTTGTCTCTTAAATCTTAAAATAGTAGACTGAGACCTAGATTTAAAGGGGTTCTCCACTTTTGACAATCCATTTTCATAGCCTACAAAGTGTCCTCTTGTTGGGACCCCCACGGTGATATGTTATTTCTTCGGCATGCGGATGGTAGAGATTTAGTAAAGTTTAACTTGACAGGCTGCAACAAGTTAACAATGCAAAGTTAAACTTTGTTACATTGGTAAGGGAGGTCATGCAGCACCTAGTGATGGTGGCATGGCGTGTATGAACGATCCCACATCGGCAACTATGTTTCTTGATAAGAGGGGGGAGTTTAGAAAAATATGTACCAAAAATCTGCAAAATAATGTATTATATGTAGAGATGAGCGAACAGTAAAATATTCAATATTCGTTTCGAATAGCCACTCAATATTCGACTATTCGAACGAATATCGAACCCCATTATAGTCTATGGGGAAAAATGCATTGTTTTAGGGAATCCCACCATTCGACTCAGGAGTCCATTATGACACCCCAGGAAATGATGCCAACACCCAGGAATGCAACTGGGACAGCAGGGGAAGCATGTCTGGGGGGCATCTAACATGCCCAAAGTCACTGTATTATGTGGGGATCCCTGTCAGCTTGTGATATGCCAGAGCTGAATTTTTCCCATAGGAATGCATTGACCAGTGTTGATTGGCCAGTGTACAGCATTTGGCCATTCAACGCTGGTTCTGCTGGAGGAGGCAGAGTCTAAGATCCGTCCACAGCAGTTTCCATTGTGGTCCGATCTCAGATGTAGCAGTTATGAGTGTGTGTTGAACCATGCTGCACACTCAGCTCAGCTGCATCTGATGTAGCAGTGCTGAGTGTGCGTTGAACCATGCTGCACACTCAGCTCAGCTTTATCTCTGTGTGTGCTGAGCTCTGCTGCTTCTTCGTGTAGCAGAGCTGTGTCAGCACTGCTACATCTGCGATCGGACCACAATGGAAACTGCTGTGAACGGATCTTAGACTCTGCCTCTGGTCAGTTATTGGTGCAAAAAACACGCCAGGGAAGATGGGAGGGGATACGAATTTTTACTGCGTTTGCCTCGTGGTATTCGATTGTAATCGAATGCCTCGAACGGCCTGATATTTGATCGAATGTGTATTTGATCAAACGGTGTTCGCTCATCTCTAATTATATGTAAAGCAAGACCAGGTAATTGATTCAAATCTTGAAAACATACAGGAAGGGATTTATTCAGACTGGCATTCTGCATGTTCAAGTTCCCAGCTGACACAAGATGCAACTCAATTATTAAAAGGGTTATCCAGGATATAGTTTTTCGGAAGTAGGCTGGGTAGTGTATATATATGTATACTCACCTGCCCCTGGTGCTCCGGTGTCTCCCACCACAGCTTGATTCTGCTTCATCCAGGCATTGTCTCCAGTGTTAGCCCCTTTCAAAGCCAGACACATTATCTACAGCCACAACTATCCTGTATTCCCTGGAAATGCAGGGCACGTTATACTGGGGACTGTGAGACAATTCAGTAAAGCTATGGACACAACTTGTATTGCAATCCACACACATCATGTTGTAGACAGTAATGACATTACACTGCACTATACTATATGCACTTGTACTATACTTCCAGACTTGTGCAGGACAAACAGGATAGTTGTGGTTGCAACACATCCAGAATACAGTGCCTAGCTTTAAACGAATGGCTGAAAGAGTTAATATTACAGACAAGACTTTAGTTGCCGATGGCCAACACATGTGAAATGCATGATGGGAAGTCAGCACTGACAGTAATACCCGGCTTCTTACACTGCAGCAATGGAGAGAGGGCAGATAAATGAAGTTCAACAAGATTGGGGCTCTGTATACAGAGGAAAGGGGCAGAAAGCGGTCACTATGAATGCAATGAGTACCAACGAGCCAAAACATCTTTTTTTTAATTTTTATAAAGATATGAATAAAATTACAGGTGAATTTTTAATTGATGACATATCTATAAGAATAATAAGTGGATATTCTTTGGGGTCCACGGACCAGGATTCCGCAGTTCAGCTGTTTGAAGCTGCTTGTTCTTCCAAGGCTATGTGACATTGCATTCATCGCGGCTCTGTCCCATATAAGTGAATGTGCTAGAATACCCCTTTAAGTAATACATGACTGGTAGGGTTGAGTGATTGGGATCAGGAAAGATCGGATCCCGATATCGGCAATCGAGCAAATTTCACGATCGGGATCGGCTGAAAAATCGGATTTTGAAATCTCAAGATCGGCTCAACCCTCCTGCATATATAATATACAATTAAGGTGGAGCGATCGGGATCGGGAAAGATCAGATACCGATCGACGATCGAGCAAATTTCACAATCAGGATCGGCTGGAAAATGATCGGAAATTGGATTTCAAAATTGATCCTGAAATCTCAAGATCGGCTCCAGGGACTTTTTCCTTCTCACTTCTAGAACCCTTTTCAGTTTCTTCCTCTCATCCCCATATTTCTGTGATAATAAACACGTCCTACATTGAATATATACCGTCCATCGTCACCCTATGTAAATGTATCTAGAAGTCAATGATCCCTATACATAACTGAAGCTCGTGTTTCTTACCCTACGACGTCCATTCCCATCCCGTGGCTGATCTTGATGGACATTGATACAATGTAACAATACGACCATTGTCTATAATTCATACCCGATCCCTTCACATTCGGAATACTCGGAAGCCATAAACGGCGTACGTGATAGGAGAATCAATAAAAAGGAAGCCTTGTACGGTTTACCCAACAGAAGAAATAAAGTCACAAATGTAACTGAAAATCAAAAAGCAACAAGTTCAGATATTATTGTCTTCTACGTGACAATGCTCGGAGGTCACTGACTCAATATCACCGCTGAAAAGTAGCACACACAAAAAAAAAAGCCGCCTGCTACAAATCTTCCCTTCCAGCGAGGCATGGGGTTACTGTTTATTATTTGCGAGCTTCGGAGGCTCAAAAGAGCATTTCCTTTGAATGAAAGAAAAAAAGTGTGAAAAATAAAAAAAAACCTAAGCGTTTGTTAAATTGCTCCGCTCTCCGTATCAGTCCAACCGGCGGGCACCAAAGGGGAAGAAGGAAATAAATATGTATCCTTAAATGGTTAGCTCATCAGATCTATGGCATTTAGCGCATCACACAGCTGCGTCCAAGGTGATGAGGCCGACCTTCGCCGCAGGAGGCCGCTTTCTTTTGAGATTGTCGAATGGTTATAGGGATAAAACAAGACCAGAGCTGGAAGATTTTCAAGATTATTTCAAAAAAAGCTATTTTTAGCTAATGGATAACAATTCACGGGGTTTTCTGGGGTCAGCGTCCTTCCGTCCTTATGGGGCAGGGGGTCCGACTCGAGGAAACCCTACAGACCAGTAGATTGTAGAGGCTGTGACTGGTGCGGCTTCTTCAGTTCCCGGGAATAGCGCCATATATTTAATGATGTCTGCACTAGAAACTCAGTCCCCTTTACTTGGATAGGACAGAGAGCTGCAGTACTAAGAGCAACCACTACAAAATGTGTGGCGCTGTGCCTTGTAAGCAATATATCGATCCCTTCGATCAGAGTGGTCCGATCCCCACCAAAATGATACCTAGGAGAGGGCTTCAATATTAAAATTTAGGAAAATCCCATTAAAGTCCCATTAAAGTGTAACTTCCTCCTGGGTCAGTTAACTGGGGTTACATACTGGTTCCAACCCCGGGTGACATGAACTATAACCAGCAGTCGACCCCTTTGTTGCTCCGACTTCTCTCAACTCTTCCTTATCACTAGGGTTGAGCGATCGTGTTCGGAAAAGATTGTATTCCGATCGGCGATCAAGAAAATTTCACGATCGCGATTGGAATTCCGAACACGATCTTTTTAGGTGGGATCGAGATCGGTACTATTTCCCACAATGCTTTGCTTAGCCTTCACACTGAGTATACGCTCCGCTCATTCTGAGTGGAGTGTATACTCAGTGTGAAGGCTCCGCTGCGGTTCCATAGGAATGAATGGAAGCAGCCGGCACACAGCCTTAACATCCTGCGCGCCAGCTGCCTCCATCCATTCTAATGGGAGACTAAACTAACATCTATAGTAGCTACTTACCTCCAGAGATGGCTGCTCCGGTGCCCGGTGTTCTCCTTCTTCTTCGCCTGCTGCTCTTCTCGCCTCGCTGCTGCCACCTCCCAGGTTAGTGTTTAAAGAGCTAGGAAGGTGGGGCTTGTGGCTTAGGAGAGTGTGGGCGGGTACAGTACGTCTCCCCTCCCAGTACCCTCCCACACTCTCCTAATCTGGGAGGTAGGGGGCAGCAAGGCGAGAAGAGCAGCGTGGAGCGGCAGTGAGGTGAAGAAGAACACCGGGCACCAGAGCAGCCATCTCTGCAGGTAAGTGGACACCAGGGGGGACTAAGTAGCCAGAGGATTTAAAAAAAATCCTCTGGCTACTTAGTGATTCACTACACAGCGTGGATTCTAACAATTAAAGCGCTCACTTGTTAGATTCCACGCTGTATAGTGAATAGGATTGCTTTTAAAATCTGATCTCCGATTAATAAAAAAATGCCATTGACTTGCATTGGGAATTGGGATCGAGATCGGGTTCGAATGAAAAATGATCGGAAATTGTATTTTAAAATCGATCCTGAAAAGTCAAGATCGGCTCAACCCTACTTATCATTGGTATCTACTTATGCTATGGCTATGGGGGCTGCCTAGATTATAGTCAGCCAACCCCCTAGCAGAGGTAACGCAGGGTGTCCTGGGGGTCAGGTGTTGGTTATGACCAAATGAAATCTAATATAGATATACATTGTATCATTATTATTATTATTATTATTATTATTATTATTATTATCATCATCATACAATAAATAAGAAGACTACGCCGATGATCCATCGGTGCTAGAATTGTCCGTCCATCTGTTCTATCGCTATAGTCGGAGGACATCTGTCTTTTGAGTCTGTGACCAACTGTTGATTTCATTTTACTTTAATCACAAGAAGCGCTCGCTCAGGAGTCTCTGCCGCCCCGGTGACGGATATTGCAATCAATCTGTTATTTTCTATTAGTTCTTCTGTGTGCTTATAGTTATTAGAGGTACAGTGAGAGGGGGTAACAGTCTAAGGTCATATGGGGGCGCCAAAGGTCCTTCTGCCACCTGTATCATTAATAGCATGTGGTATCCATCAGGTCCTGCTACCAAGAGCTTCACGTTACAGATCTATCGATAGATGAACGAGGTCATGTAATACACGCGTTTCTCACATTTTCCTTATCCACCCCATATAAGGGGCAAAATGCAGTCAAAATAGCTCCCATTGTATGGCCCCAGCTTAAAGGGGTTGTGCAGGACTCGGAAACATGGCTGCTTTTTTTCTTCTTAGGAAATGTAGGTTGGTCACATGGCAATGCCACATCTTTGACCCAATAAAATGAATGAGACTCATCTGACGCATGGCCGTGATGTCTGAGAAGAAGAAAGCAGCCATGTTTTTAAAGTCCTGAACAACCCCTTTAAAAGAAATATGTCTTTCTAGTCCATAGCAACCAATCACAGCACAGCTTTTGTTTTCGAAGAGCAGAAGACAAGATGAAAACTATAATACTGTCTTGGGGCTCCCCACATGGTATAATGTATCCAAAATAGTATAATGCTCCCTTAGTGTCCCCAACACTATTTAATGCTCCTTTAGTGTATGTCACACAGTGTAACCCCCCTTATTGGCCCTGACAACACAGTTTGATGCTCCTTAGTAGCCCCCACACAGTATACTGTTCTCTTAGTGGCCCCCACACAGTATACTGTTCTCTTAGTGTCCCCCACACAGTATACTGTTCTCTTAGTGTCCCCCACACAGTATACTGTTCTCTTAGTGGCCCCCACACAGTATACTGTTCTCTTAGTGGCCCCCACACAGTATACTGTTCTCTTAGTGGCCCCCACACAGTATACTGTTCTCTTAGTGGCCCCCACACAGTATACTGTTCTCTTAGTGTTCCCCACACAGTATACTGTTCTCTTAGTGGCCCCCACACAGTATACTGTTCTCTGAGTGGCCCCCACACAGTATACTGTTCTCTTAGTGGCGCCCACACAGTATACTGTTCTCTTAGTGGCCCCCACACAGTATACTGTTCTCTTAGTGACCCCCACACAGTATACTGTTCTCTTAGTGGCCCCTACACAGTATACTGTTCTCTTAGTGGCCCCCACACAGTATACTGTTCTCTTAGTGGCCCCCACACAGTATACTGTTCTCTTAGTGGCCCCCACACAGTATACTGTTCTCTTAGTGTTCCCCACACAGTATACTGTTCTCTTAGTGGCCCCCACACAGTATACTGTTCTCTGAGTGGCCCCCACACAGTATACTGTTCTCTTAGTGGCGCCCACACAGTATACTGTTCTCTTAGTGGCCCCCACACAGTATACTGTTCTCTTAGTGACCCCCACACAGTATACTGTTCTCTTAGTGGCCCCTACACAGTATACTGTTCTGTTAGTGGCCCCCACACAGTATACTGTTCTCTTAGTGGCCCCCACACAGTATACTGTTCTCTGAGTGGCCCCCACACAGTATACTGTTCTCTTAGTGACCCCCACACAGTATACTGTTCTCTTAGTGTCCCCCACACAGTATACTGTTCTCTTAGTGGCCCCCACACAGTATACTGTTCTGTTAGTGTCCCCTACACAGTATACTGTTCTGTTAGTGTCCCCCACACAGTATACTGTTCTCTTAGTGGCCCCCACACAGTATACTGTTCTCTGAGTGGCCCCCACACAGTATACTGTTCTCTTAGTGTCCCCCACACAGTATACTGTTCTCTTAGTGTCCCCCACACAGTATACTGTTCTCTTAGTGGCCCCAACACAGTATACTGTTCTCTTAGTGGCCCCTACACAGTATACTGTTCTCTTAGTGGCCCCCACACAGTATACTGTTCTCTTAGTGTCCCCCACAGTATACTGTTCTCTTAGTGTCCCCCACACAGTATACTGTTCTCTTAGTGGCCCCAACACAGTATACTGTTCTCTTAGTGGCCCCTACACAGTATACTGTTCTCTTAGTGGCCCCCACACAGTATACTGTTCTCTTAGTGGCCCCCACACAGTATAATATACATTTTTCATGTTGTGTATTCCTTTTAAAGGAATTCTATCATTCAGAAAAGTGATTTTGAGCTAAGCATATACCTGAATAGCCTTATTCATGTGCTGCCTCCAGTTCTTCCATGGACACCCCCCACTCCCGTTTTTAGGAAAAATCAGAAAAAGTGATATGCTAATGCGGCTCACTGAGCACCCAGGGCGTTCCCCAGGGCCAGTGAGCATCACCCGCATCATATCTCTGTAACGCCCCTCTGTAATGCCCTTCTTCTCCACACTTGCTGTACCGCCTACATCCTCTGTTGTCTCACTCCTGGTGGTTCAGATCCCATCCATGCGCAGTAACACTCCCTTCTGAGCACTACTGCACATGCCCGAGCGCCACTTTCTTGTAAAGAACTGCACAACCATACTGCGCATGCACAGCACACTGTGTATTTCTCAGAGGAAATGAGCATACTGAGCATGTTCAGTTACCCTGAGAATTGAGAGAACAGGTGTCTGTATATCACATTTTTCTGGCCCAACACCAGACACCTTCACCAATCAGCTACTCTGTGCACGATGTATGGAACCAGAAGCGGACATAACCAGGTATTACCTAGTGGCCTTGTTGTGGGTCTCATTATAACAAGCAGCTGATAAGTGGGGGGTCCGACACCCAACTCCTAAAGATGGAATCCCTCAGGGAACTGCATCGCCGTGTGGGACAGCAGGGACAGGTATGACCAGTCCCTGCCTTCTCCCTGGGATGTCCATATGTTGTAACAGCCAAGTCCCTGATTCTGCAGTTGCAAGGTCTCATGCAAGGTTGCAAAGATGTACCATAGAGATAGTTGTCGCTTCCAGGATGCGTATAGTCAATGGGTGGCTTGCATCTGGTTAAAGGATTTGCTCAGCATGCCCTATTTATGGCTTATCCTTAGGATAGGTCATTGATATCAGATTGGTGGAGGCCCAACACTGGACACCTCCACCAATCAGCTTCTCTGTGCATGATATATGGAACCAGAAGCGGACATAACCAGGTATTACCTAGTGGCCATATTGTGTTATTACAGTTCTCATTACAACGAGTGGCTGATAAGTGGGGGGTCCAACACCCATTTCTTAAAGATGGGATTCTTCAGGGAACTGAATCGCCATGCGAGAAAGCAGGGACAGTAATGACCAGTCCCTGCCTTCTTCCTGGGATGTCCATATGTTGTAACAGCCAAGTCCCTGGTTCTACGGTTGCAAGGTCTCATGCAAGGTTGCAAGGACCTACCATAGAGATAGTTGTCACTGCCAGGATGTATATAGTCAATGGATAGCTTGTATCTGGTTAAAGGATTTGCCCAGTATGCCATATATATTGCTTATCCTTAGGATAGGTCATTGATATCAGATTGGTGGAGGCCCAACACTGGACACCTCCACCCATCAGCTCCTCTTTGCATGATATATAGAACCAGAAGCAGATATAACCAGACACTACCTAGTGGCCATGTTGTGTTATTGCGTCTCCCATTATAATAAGCAGCCGATAAGTGGGGGGGTCCAACACCCGTCTCCTAAAGTAGTAAATAATTGAACGAGACAATTCTTACCCATGCCAACCTCAAAAAACAACGAAATCTGGAGGACAACGCGCGAGGCAGCAGATTTCTCGCCATCCTCCATATTTCCCTTGGCACTACGTGAAAAGCTTCCTTTAATTTGTCAATCATGTTATTACCAATCGGAGGATATGAATATTTGATAAAGTTTGCACACATCCCTTTCAGGAGACACATTTCTGCGCGCCCATCTCCCTCCGTATCGTGTCGTCGGCTTCCTTTAATTTCTCCTACTGTTTAATATTCTCGAAGACAGATTATCAAATTCCCATTTATTTCCCGGCAGCTCGCTTCTGATTTTCCGAGCCCGGTATGGATGTCTGTCGCCTGATAGAAGTCCGCACCTCGATTTTTGATTCTTCGCGAGTCACGGAGACCAATATTTATACAATGCTCCCATAAATCTAATTTTGCCGCCTCGGTGGGTGTCCCCCCTCTTACGATAGGCAAGATAAATGAAGAAAACTGAGTCTTTGTTAATACGCTCCACTTACATATTTCAATAAACAAACTAAATGCATTCTTAATGTCTCTTCCCAGCCCCCAATGGCAGCAAATCAGTATTCTCATCTTTTCTCCATATGTCATGCTGTCAAATCATTACCATAACTAGACTGTGCCATTCCGTTCTGATTGTGCCCTGTGACAAAACCGGCTTAGTCTGATTGTCTACACAGATTTAGCTGAAATAGATTGGGCCAGCCAAAAAAAATAGGAAGAAGAAATTCTAATATTAACCATCGCCACGCTGGAAGAAGATCATTGCAGCAATGCAAGAGGAGATACATCCAGGAGACGTCTTATATATAGGGGGCGCCGGCGGTATAGCGTGCACCGATAAGATCCCGGACAAGTGATGCATATGCAGATTACCTATGTCAGGCTATTATTATCCCTTTCACTTGTCACCTCCCTCGGGATCTGAATTGCAATGGTTGAATGACGGACTGACCCGCTTGGTCATGTCTGCCATATGCTAAGCTTTGCAGAACTTAAGTCATAGGGTATATCTCTGAGTGCTGAGACGTTGACATATTGAAGGAAATTTCTAGGCTGGAAGTAAAGCAGCGATGCCTAACAGAAGGTAGGACTCAAAAATGGAAGTCATGCAAATAGACCTGCTATGATGCCGCATTTGCATACAGATGGGGCAAAGTTTAACTTGATGCTTAACCTGTTAAAAACACTGTAGCAGCAAACCTTAAAGGGATTTTCAGGGAACTGGGACTTCTTGGGGCTGCTGGCGTGGTACTATACACTACCATAGAAAAAAAATGTCCGTTGCTCTCATCCTTCATAGGTAGCGGTCAATACTGATCCCTGGAACCAGAGGGAGCCACTATTCTAAATCCCACTTGTACTTAGGGGCCCCATTACGAATCTTGCAATAGGCAATGGGGCAGCACCCTGGAACTTGAAGTTAAAGTCTTGTTTTTTTTTACAGTAGAGTCAATACAGACAGCCTTGGTTTTCCATCTTGGGAAAAATTTGGATCCTGCTGTGGAGTTTGTGACAAGATTGAGCTGGATTGAGCATGCTAGAAGGAAATTGTCCAGCACTGAAAACGATGGGTGGCAGATTCCAAACGTTCTTTGGCAAAATCCATCTCAAAATCAGTCCAATCATTTCCTCCATGTGACGATGCCCCAAGGAGTTGGTAGCAGATGGTGGATATATTATCTTCTGGTCTTGCACAGTTACTGCAGCACCGCTTCCTTTAGGCTATGGCCCCATGTAGTGAACCAAAACACTGCATATTCGCAACGTGGGCCCCTGGCCTTACAGTGTATGGGATGTGAGGAATAATAGCCTGGCTTCGGGCTCCATCGCTCATACAGTAAAGGGCCCTGTAGTAGTCCCCAAACCTCTGATTATTTCATTGTGGTACCACCAGGGTGAGTTCAGGATTTTATAGCATAGCCCTTGCACCACACAAACAGAGTGCACTAATCCCGAAGCTGTCTATGGTGGTGGCTCCACATATTTGACCATATGGCTCTTATGTCTTCTGCTTCCCAGACAGCCTTTCCAGATGATCACAGGAAGTATAGACACTCCTCTGAGGCCAAAGTGCTCCGATCTTAATGCAAAGTAGGCTCCATTTGCCAAAGGAATTGGCACCAAAAGATGACCTCACGCCTGGCAGACGATTTACAAGGCCCTTGCCTTACTATGTTGTCCCTGGTTACTAAGGTGCATACTTTTCTTGGCTTCTGCTTCTGTGCATTGCTATTCACCACTGCTTATTCCTGATCATGACTTCAGCCTTGTTCCTGACCTTGTTCCTGACCTTGTCCTTTGGATTAGCTACCTTGTACCCATTGTCCAGATCAGGGGAAGACACAGAGACCCGAGGGTCCCTGAGAAAAGTTACGGACACCTTGTTTTTTCAAAATCTCAGCATATACTGTATAGACTGAGATATTGAAAAACAAGGGTCCCGTAACTGTAACACCCTCCGCGTGACTCTCTAACCATCCATCAGTAATTGTTAGCCATGTAGTTCATTAACTTAGTCATTTACCTGCAGTTTAATATGTAGCAGACGTCTGCTGTGAAGGTGCCAAGACCCCTGACCTACTGAGCACACGATGCACCAGGGGTAAGACTGTCTCTCTTCCAACTTCTGTGCCTGACCCTTTCTTATGTTCCTGACTATACTGTCATCTTAAAAAATATAAAGGGAAGAGACGCCGAGCGCCAATATAGTTTAGTATAGTTGGAAAAAATGTGAATATGACTAAACCAACAATTGGCCTCTTACCTCTAAGTGTTGCAATGAGTCACAACACCATAAATACATGTATAATTGAGCGTTGCGGTAGCAGCTTATCCCGAGTTGAGGTTGCGGTAACACAATAAACAGAAGTCCCTCTGGGTCTTAGACCAATTGGGTGGGGAGGAATGGGGTGAAACACGGACAAACCGACCAGGTGGTAAGTATTCTTCAAAGTTTTATTAGTACCAAGCACAACGTGTTTCGGGCGGAGGGCCCTTTCTCAAATGCAAATACAACTGGCTTGTAGCCTCTCCGGAGTATCTCCGATATCAGGAACATAATGGAGATACTCCAGAGAGGCGACAAGCCAGTTGTATTGGCACTTGAGAAAGGGCCCTCCACCCAAGACACGTTGTGCTTGGTACTAATAAATCTTTGAAGAATACTTACCATCTGGTTGGTTTGTGCACTCTTCACCCCATTCCTCCCCCACCCAATTGGTCTAAGACCCTGTTTGTCATCTTATCCTTTATGATGTCGAGTCCTGACTGTTATCTTGGTGCTGACCCCTGACTATTTCACCATCATCTACTTCCACCAGTCAGTGACTCTTTTGGGGTCCAGAATATGAGAACCTTCTTGCAGAAAATTCCATATTTCCTTCAGAGGGTGAAATAGTTAAAATCTGCTCCCCAGTCTAGTTTGCAGCACATGAGGATACGCATTTACGGTATGGTAAGAGTGGCGGTCCAGTTCTGCATCCTATAGATGGACATTGGGCTATAGAATAAGACAGATGCAATTTTTGGACACTTTGAAACCATTGACAACAATATTGCTACACACTGATTCCCTATCTGTTCACAGTGCACAGATTAACCTCATAACAGATCTGAGGTTAGTACAGAAATGGACAGGGGAAAAAAAAACACCCCGAGCGCTTTCCTACATTCATCACTTAGAGCCGCGGTCATGTGACGACTGATCCTCGTAAGCGGCCTCTGCCTCTTTATCGTGCCTCCACATACCATTATACCCAGTTTCAGAACAGGGACATAAGCTCCTTGAAAATCAACTCTCTCCGATGAAACTTTCTGTTGAAGTTCTAAACAGATTATAGAAACTTGAAGACTTCATAAGCTTTCGCCGTTTTTAGTTTCTTATCATCCATCTGCTCATGATCTCTCTCTTACTTCAAGGCTTGAAACTTAGTTTGCAATCATATTATCAAGTACTATGAAATACTTGTTGTTCCTTCTACCGCTCTATCCACGGACTAGGAGATGATGATGAGATAAAATCCATTGCATTACCTATCCATCAGCTGCTCACTTCATCTTATTTGTGGGGAAAGTAGACGGTGCGGTAAGTGGTAGTACAATGTACTTGGATATATCTCCTTCACCTTACACGGAAATGAAGGAAGGGGAACATTGCCGTCCTTAACCTCAAAAAGCTGAACCTGACCTTACATTTTATCACTTATTAGTGGTCGGAATAAAACATAACATCGCATCTCACAAACACATCGCTTTACGGTTTCGGAATATTCTTTGGAAATGTTTTTTTAGTTTTTTCAGAAATTTCTACGTTAATGTTATTCTGACAGTGTTCCAATTCATAGATTAGAGATGGACGCACCACTTTGGCAAGAGTAAGGCTTGACGCAAATATCCCGGGCTTGACCCAAAATTTGGGATTCGTCTCGGACAAACTAAAGTGGTTGCACTTCAGTTAGTTGTTATACTAATTGGAGGCCCAGGGTGCGTGAAAAAAAACATAAAAAAAAATTATGCTCACATTCACTAACCTCTTTTTGGCCTCCTCCAGTAAAAATTTGTTGCAAATGGATATGGTGAACAACAAAGAAACATAAGACGAAGAGACACGGAGACCTTTACTGGTGACTAGGGTTGAGCCAATCCTGAGATTTCAGGATTGATGTTAAAATCCGATTTCCGATCATTTTCCAGCCGATCCCGATCGTGAACTTTGCTCGATCGCCGATCGGGATCCGATCTTTCCCGATCCCAATAGCTCAATCCTACTGGTGACCAAAAGCGCTCAATTGACATGAACAGATGAAAAGCAGTAGTTCCATACTTGATAGCACATTTCCATCACATGTAGTCTTTCACAAACACAAATGTCTCTACTTGATATCTGGAAGCCGGCGCCTTACTCTTTCTCAGCAACAGTCTCTCTGGTGTAAGGAACTGGAACAGAACTTAAGCCGATGTGCTCCACCAGTGGACACCACCACAATTAGACCAGAACAAGACCCAAGACTTCATCAAGGGTTCTCAGAAGTTCAGCTGACAGGATAGACCAAAGTCACAAACTTCTGTTCCATTGATCTGCCCGAGAACAAACTAACTTAGCTCAAAAAAGTCTCTTTTTAGACCATGCCTCAGCATGAGGTCCATGTCACACTGTCATTGTGCTTGAATGCGTCTTTGAGTCCGCCAAGAGCTCAGTCCTGAAAAAACCCAATCCCTACATAATGGTCCCAAAGGGGAACAAAACAACACAAACGATGGCACCTACAACAGCAGAAGAGAGTAGACTGGCAAACACTCGCCGCAACACCCATAGCAAAGATTAGCCCAGTGCAAGGACATTACATAATTTGCCAATGACATTGTAAAGGCCCTAATAAACTCTGAGAGAACCCCCAAGGAAGTTACAGAGTAAACTAAATAAAATGTTTTTTTTTCTCTACCACCTCAGCTTTGCTGGTATACATCCCAGTGCCAGGGATATTGATGACTCCAGTTTCGACACCAATATCCCTCCACTGTCAGAATGGAGGGCCTTACAGCCTCATCGCTGGATTGAGAGTCAATGGCAATTTATGAGTCCCCTGACAGTACAAGGCTATGGAACAGTACTGCCAGGCAGGGCTGCTCTAACAATAGGGCCAATGGTGCACTCGCATTGCAGGAACCACGTTGTTACATCAACCTACAACAATCTTTTCTATTGTGTGCCACCTGGTCCAGATCCACTCCTACTTAATAATATCCAAATAATCACTTAGGGACCACCTATGGAAAATTGGGGCCCTAATGGGAGATGTGAAAAGATGGGTTGCGATAGGTCAGGATGTGCTATCTGGTTGGCTTTCTACACATATTGCAAGGACCAGGTTGTTACGTCAACCTTGTAAACAATTTTTTCCATTGTGTGCCACCTGGTCCAGATCCCCTCCTACTAAATGATATCCAAAGAATCACTCACTGGACCATCTATGGGAAACCAGGACCCTAATAGAAGATGTGAACAAGTGGGTTGCTATAGCTTAGTTTGTGCCGCCTGGTTGGCCCGAACCAACTCATTTGCCAACCTCGTCAACAATCTTTTGCATTGTGTCTGCCAGAATGCACAATGTGATGAAGCTGTTAGACCATAACTCTAATTCTAAGCTCCTACTTACAGCAGAACGTTCTCTGTGTGTCCACGCTCGGCTTATAGAAAGCTTATACATCTTTTCTAATTAAAAAGCAAATACTTCACTCTCTCTCGTCCTGGCATTCTGAAACAGTCATCTCGCATAAGGAGATTTTTATATCTCAGATAAAAATTGAAGAGCTGCAGAAGGTGCGCTCGTAGAAACTCCCATACTGTTCATTTTGAGAAGCCGATGGAGGGAAAATACAGCGCAATCTATTTTTTATGACTTTATTTTGAGCAATCCATACTCTAAAAATGCTTCGGAATGGCTCTTGAAATGCCAAATAAATCAAGGTAAGGGGTGAGCCAAACAGAGGAAAAAAATTAGCTCAAGGTAGCTCCGGAGAAAACTGCAAAAGAGGGAACAATCAAAATGGTAAATGTATGCATGGACGGAGGTGGATTAGTTTACCGAGCGGCTGACTTAAGCGCACATATAACATGCAAATACTCTCTTAGTGTGTGGGACGAGACAGGCGAATGTGCTAAAGATTGTTTCATGTGCTAAATAATTTAGCAGGTTCCATTTAGCGCTGTTCACGATTGCGGCCGCCTCCGTTTGGAACCTCGGAAAAAAATAAAATAAAGAAACGCCATTGATACTTCTTGATGGAAACAAACAAACATCTCTTTTGTTTTCGGAGCCGAGTCGGTGCCCGCACAAAGGGAGACTAATCTGCACTCCGGCGCGTTCGACTAGGCGATGGGAACGTTGCAAGAAAGAGTCGGAATCAGGAGATCAGATAATACTACGAGAGTGACAGCCGGAGAATACAAAGAAGAAGGAGTAGTGGGAGGCACATGAATCCAAAAAAATAAATATATCATCGTTTTTTTTTTTTTCCTTTTTGACACACAACAGAACTTTTGTCGTGTTTTGTTTGATGAAAAGAAGAAAAAAAAAAAGACGCCGTTCAAGCTGGTGAATAGAAAGGCGCGCGTACGGTGTCACCGGCTTTGAAAATGACAGCACGCTTCTTTCGCTGTCTCCTTAGAAGTGGAGGAATCGGGCCGCCGTCTCCCAGATGGTACATGAAGTGGGAGCCATGTTATTGTAACCCGATGCGAGGGATAGGAACGCGTCTGCGAACCGTCAAGCTAATCTGGGTGACAGTCGTAAAAGAAAATAGTAACGGGATGATGTCATTCGGACAAAGACAATGGCGCTTTAATTGACCGAGGCGGTGATGACATCATCAAGCTTCGGCTGCTTTGTGCAGGATGCTTTTGTATTGGCGGAGTGTTAATTGGATAGCGCTTTTATTGTGGTGTCAAGGCTACAGTGACACAAATAGTACAATGCCATCATTTACATATTTTACAAGGACAAGGAGGCGTTTGTCAATGGAACAAAAATTATTTGCTGAATTGCAAAGGCTTATAAAGGCGAAGCGTGGGGTTTAATACACCAGATAGGACTAAGGCTGCAAACAGAGCCAGGACAAGGTCTCTGTCCTCGTCCTTGTGCTTAGAAGGAAACAAAATACAGTGACAATGCAAACTCAAGTCGTATACTTTGCTGGAGATGTGTGACTTGAAGGAGTCCAGAGGGAGTGATCACACTTGGGCCAGTGGAGTTAGGAAGGAATTTTTTCCCCTGAAACAGGGCAATTGGCATGAGCCTCCTGGGTTTTTTTGCCTTCCCCTGGATCAGCACTGTAGGGATTGTAGGGTTATAGGTTGGACTTGATGGACTCATGTCTTTATCCAACCTTATCAACTATGTAACTATGTAACTATGTTGCATTAGACCTGTCTATACCTATCCGCAGATAGGTATAGACAAATATAATTGTGTCCTGAGGATGAAACGTCAACTGCTACCATCTAAATAGGGGTTCCATGTCAGCATCCAGCTTCTCCCAATTTTTTTTATTAATTTAACAATCGTTTCTGATGGGGAAACTTTTGCACTGGTCACTGCTGGATGAAACCCCCAAGCGTAGAGATGGGTGAACTGACTGGTATCGAGCCAGGCTTGACCTAAATATTCCAAATTGTTAGAATTCTTACGAAACCAAACAGATAGAGATTTGTATCGGGTGAACTAGAATGGCCACCACAGTATAATCTGGGGTATCTTCAGACCCCATGGTATAATAGGTGGAGGCCCAGGGGTATTAAAAAAAAAAAATGTATACTCACCCTCTGGTACTAGGGTTGAGCCGATCTTGAGATTTCAGGATCGTTTTTAAGATCCAATTTTCGATCATTTTCCAGCCGATCCCGATCGTGAAATTTGCTCGATCGACGATTGGGATCTGATCTTTCCCAATCCCGATCACTCAACCCTATTATTGATATATGCATGAGCAGGGTTGAGACGATCTTGAGATAACTACCGACCTTAAAAGATCGGGATCGGATTTCCAATCGTTATCGTGAAATTTACTCGATCGCCAATCAGAATCCGATCTATTCCGATCCTGATCTCTCAACCGTATCTGTTACTTATTTGGGCCTCCTTGTGGCATGTGTCATTCTGTCTCCGACATCTCAGTGATGTCTGGTGCTCTCCTGTGTTTGGGACTCAGCAGTAACATGGGCAGGAAGATGGGGCCCAAGGAGCAAGGATACTGGTTGGCCTGATCCCTCACTTAGATATAAAAAATGAAAAAAAGAAGAAACACCGAATGCCAATGATAGTGTAGTAAATTCACACATGAAAAGTAATGGTAATCAAGACCAAAAATGGCTTCTTACCTTCTCACGTTATGAGATGTCACAACAACAGAATCAGCCAAAAATAGGATCGTGGTGGCAGCAACTACCTCCCCTCGCATGAACCAAGGTACACAGCAATATTAGGAATAAAACGTCCCTCAGGGTCTGGACCCAAACAGGCGTGGAGGTATGGGGATGAGTGCGCACAAAACCAGTGATCAGCCAAAAGATCTTCCAAAACTTTAATTATAATAAACAAGCACGACGCGTTTTGGGCTAGTCGCCCTTCTTCAGGTGCATATACAACTAACCGATTTGGTGGGCCTTATTGCCGCCACTCCTTCTGGTTACCTCACAGGCCTTCTTTGGCATAAGCAAAGCAAGACAGGTATCTCCAAAGGATAGGTCATCAATATCGTGTTGGTGGGGATCTGACACCTGGTACCTCCACCGATCCAAAGAATAGAACAGGAAGTAGTCAGCTCTGGTCTCTGTGTAGTGGTCAGACCACGTTTTATCCCTCACCTAGATGTCACCTCCACCACCCAGTCCATCTACAGTACACAAAAATAGTCACTAAAAGAGGACCTTTCACCGTCTCCACCAACTCCAACCCTTTGCATCCATCTACAGGAGTTTCTTTCCGATTCTGGCATTGATGGAATTTTTATTTTAGCCCCACCTTGCTCGAGCAATAATTTCTGTTAGTTTCAGCACAATCATGTCCTCTACTGTCAGGTGGGCGGTCTCTATCTACCAGCTCCACCTGCCAGTAGAGACCACAATTGTGCTGAAACTAATTGAAATGATTACTCAGGAATGATGGGGGCTAGAGAAAAAAATCCCAACTGCGACAGAATCAGTGTAGCAAAGGATGCAAAGAGATGGAGATGGTAGAGGTGGTGAAAAACCCCTTTAAGTAATCTATATACTAACACATAACATGATTCAGATACAATATGATGAGTATCTGTGTGATGTGCTATGCCGTGGTGAAGTAGGGACCCACTTGGCTCAGGAGCCCATCTGGTCACTTGTGGGCCAGTCTGACCCTGGTCTTAAAAAATGGATGAGGTCCAAAAATTATATACTCATCAAACATGGTTGACACGGAGTTCTAGTCCAGAATATGCAAGAAAAATACATGATGCTTAAAATACACGTCACTCTTCTAATTACCGAGGGCACGGAATGAATGAGTAACCGGCGCGGTGCGATGTGAAGTATTAGCATTAAACAAATAGCCGATTCCTAAATGACTTTCACAGTTTTAAATTAACAGAAAAATGAGTATAAACGGGAATGACAGTGGTCGGGCCGACGTAATCCGCAGCTATCAGTACAGCTTAACTAATTACATTTTACAAAGATATTATGACTTTTCGCTTGCATTTAAAGCCTCATTAATTTTTGATCTCAAAAAAGCTTAAAATGTTTTAAATAACATCCAAATACTTTCATTTCACGATATAAGAAATACTTAAAAGTAACTTTAAAGACGACGCCTCTCGGATGTCAATCGGGGAAAAATATTTAAGAAAAGTTCACGGGGCGAGGCACTTATCAAAGTCTGCGCCTTCTCTTTATCCAGTTTTCATACAAGGTATGAATAGGGTTGAGCGATCGTAATCGGAAAAGATCAGATTCTGATCGGTGATCCGGCTCATTTCATGATCGTGATCGGAATTCCGATCCTGATCTTTTTAGGCGGGATCGAGGTCTCACGCTAGTTCCCACAATGATTGGCTACTGGCCAAGCATTGTGGGAAAAGATAACATTGGGGTTGAGCGATCGGGATCGGAAAAGATCAGATTCCGATCGGCTATCGAGCAAATTTCATGATCGCAATCGGAATTCCAATCTCGATCTTTTTAGGTAGGATCATGGTCTCACGTTAGTTCCCACATGCTTGGCTACTGGCCAATCATTGTGGGAAAAGCTAACATTAGGGTACAGTGATCAGGATCGGAAAAGATCGGATTCCGATCGTCGATCGAGCAAATTTTCCGACCGTGATCGGAATTCTGATCCCGATCTTTTTAGGCGGGATCGAGGTCTCACGTTACTTCCCACGATGCTTGGCTACTGGCCAATCATTGTGGGAAAAGCTAACATTAGGGTTGAGCGATCTGGATTGGAAAAGATCGGATTCCGATCAGTGATCAAGCAAATTTTACGATCGGGATTGGCTGGAAAATGATCAAAAATTGGATTTTAAAAACAATCCTGAAATCTCAAGATCGGCTGAACAAGAGGCAAACTTTGTTGCATGTGCTGGTTTTGCAGAAACGTTTTCTTCATTGCCCTGTTATCCACTTTTAATGAAAATGGCTGGAGCAGGGAGGGGGTGAAGGTGGGTCGAGGATGTCTTGACCCTACAAGTTTGTTATAGTGTAGTGGAGTATTCCCATCAAAGCAAGATATTCCCTATCCTATATAGATAGCAGATTGTGGGTGTCTGGCTGCTAAGATTCCCCACTGATAAGGAAAATGGAGGACTCCTGATGGAGTAGTGGACAGGCAGCATCTATTCATTTCAATAGGAGTCTTGGAAATAGCCAAATGCTCTACTTTTCTGTTGAAATTTTTGCAGCTTCCCAACAACCGTTCCATTCAGAATGAGGGACAAAAGTAGAGGTCTGATCATTCTCATAATGGTAAAAGCACTGACTAGATACACCCCCACCGATCTCCAAGTTTTACCCTGTTCTATGGATTTCACAGGAAAGCCCCTTTAAGCCAAGTTATAGCCAAAGCCTACACCAGCTCCCAATAGGTTTCTATTCCGGCACTTGGGACCTTCTGTAATGCACCTGAATTGGAGCCTCTTAACATTTCTTAATGGAGTCACCTATAAACTCTTTCGCCAGCACACAAAGGGATTAAGATGAGCACAAAGCCCATCTTAATAAATTGGCCACCATGTCTGGTTTTCTGTTCACGTGTCCTTGATCTTCTATTCATATTCATTCAAAAAAGTCCATATGATGGTACTTTCCTGAGTGTTTTATGGCAATGTTCCTGAGGCCCAGTTCACATCTGCGTTTGGGTTCCTGTACGGGGACCCCCTGAATGGAAACCTATCCACATAAAAAAGCAGTTACCTATGGAAACCCGCGGACCACATAGACTATAATGGGGTCCATGTGGTTTCTGCCTGGTTTCCCCATGAAAAACCCCTTTAATTAACTTATTTGATACTTGGCTAGGGTTGAGCGATCGGGATCGGGAAGATCGGATCCTGATCGGTGATCGAGCAAATTTCACGATCGGGATCGGCTGGAAAATGATCGGAAATAGGATTTTAAAATCGATCCTGAAATCTCAAGATCGGCTCAACCCCATACTAACAACAAAGTTGAATATATTGTAATTTGGACATCCCACCATATAGCACTATAGGGTTATTTGTGAGCATGGATGACCGAACACCCTATTGAAGGGCTCAAGGTCCAATTCAGGGGCCACCAAGATTTCAATCTGAACTTTTTGACTCATTAAATCTCTTAAATATATGAATTTATTTTCTTAATCCACCCTTTATGGACAATCCGATCCCTGAATAGAGTCTTACCTCTGGATCCTTTATTTTGTAGAGTTTTTTGGGCATTTTTTTTCTGCTGTTTTACCTGTTTTTCATCAGGAAGAGGCTATTTTAGCTTTATCTCGATTACTGGCGGCATAAATATGACTGCCAGTTTTGTTTAATGGTTAACTAAGTTTTATTGCTTCCTTTCTATCCATGTTCTCCTATTAAAAAAAGATAAAATCAAATTAGGGCACTTTACGTAGCCACGGTAAATTGGCAAAGGTTTTTGAGGAGGATGAGTAACTATCATTCTCATAATATCAAAACTCTACCAAACATCCTCTATTAATTAATTAGTGAAGGCTCGTGACGGGCGGGCGGGCGGCCAGCGATAGCTAATCACCTGGGCGAGTCACATGTATAGCGCACCTGTCGCCTCCTAGCCTATACAACACAAAAATGGTCACTTCCAAACTTGCCGTCACCTTCTTGACCAACCTTCGTTTTCTTTGCTGATTCTATTGAACCTCATGAAGTTCAGATTCACAAATGTTCACAAGGTTTGGATTGGACTTGTTTGGGCAGAAGCAAATGGGAAAAAATTGGGCAGAACAAAAAAAAAAAAAAAAAAGGTCCCTTAGTTAAATTTGTAAAATAAGCAAATGGCATGGATGGTGTTAAAAACGAAAAAATGATTGGGCTCCACCATTTTGACTTTGTATTCTCGTCCTCTTCTGTGGCCGTCTGTTCTCTTAGAGATGTCATTTTGCCCCTCATATCACTACTGAAGCCCAAATATAGGCAACAAGAGTGTGAAGCAGAGTTCAGCACACACTCAGCTCTGCTACATCTCTGATGCAGCAGACTTGAGTGTGCAGCAGGGTTCAGTGCATCTCTGATGCAGCAGAGCGGAGTGTGCAGCAGGGTTCAGTGGTTCTCTGGTGTAGCAGTGCTGGCCATGCGCCCAGCTCGGCTGCATCTCCGGAGTAGTCAAGCTGAGCGCACGGCCAGCACTGCTACATCTCGGCATAGGAATGCATTGATCAGCATTGATTGGCCAAATGCCATACAGAGTACAGCATTCAGCCAATCAACGCTGGTTCTGCCAGAGGAGACGGAGTCTAAGATCAGTCCAAAGAAGTCTCCATTCTGGTCCGATCTTAGACTCCGCCTCCTCACAGACAAGCCTCCGGCAGAGCCAGCGTTGATTGGCCGAATGCTGTAGTCTGTATGGCATTTGGCCAATCAACGCTGATCAATGCATTCCTATCCCGAGATGTAGCAGGCGTTCAGCTACTCCGGAGATGCAGCCGAGCTGGGCGCATGGCCAGCACTGCTACATCAGAGAACCACTGAACCCTGCTGCACGCTCAGCTCTGCTGCATCAGAGATGCACTGAACCCTGCTGCACACTCAGCTCTGCTGCATCAGAGATGTAGCAGAGCTGAGTGTGCGCTGAACCCTGCTGCACACTGTCGGTGCCTATATTTGGGCTTCAGTAGTGATATGAGGGGCAGAATGACATCGCTAAGAGAACAGATGGCCTCTGTATGGCATTCGGCCAATCAACGCTGGTCAATGCATTCCTATGGGAAAAAGTCAGCACCCGCATATCGCAAGCTGAACGGGATCCCGACATAATACAGTGACTTGGGCATGTTAGATGCCCCCAGACATGCTTCCCCTGCTGTCCCAGTTGCATTCCAGGGTGTTGGCATCATTTCCTGGGGTGTCATAGTGGACTTGGTGACTGTCCTGAGTTGAAGAGTGGGATCCCCTGAAACGAGCATTTTTTCCCCATAGACTATAATGGGGTTCAATATCCGAAACGAATATCGAA
The DNA here is from genome assembly GCF_031893055.1 of Leptodactylus fuscus. Taxonomy (NCBI): domain Eukaryota; kingdom Metazoa; phylum Chordata; class Amphibia; order Anura; family Leptodactylidae; genus Leptodactylus; species Leptodactylus fuscus. Next base: position 216,718,252 of record NC_134269.1, on the reverse strand, counting down.
TATTTTACTGTTGGCTCATCTCTAATAGTAACTTATTATTTTCATATTCCACATTACCTTGCACATTTCCAGTCTTTGGCTTATCAGATTCTGCTTTAAGGGACGCTCGATTCCAGGCTATACCCCGTATACACGTTATATCTTCATTTTAACCCACATCATGAATGATTAAATCTAATAAGAGATTATTCCGGTTAATTCCGACACTATGTGACATTTCAGCAGAGCGTGCAGTGATAAGTTAGAGGTAAGAAGACCCCGCTGACGTATTTATTTTTTAATAGCCCATTAAAGCTACTTGCATATTCCAAACTGCCTTCAGGCAACGCCATCTGTTTCAGAATAACCCCAGATTTATCAAGTTCCTTTCCGAGTAAACACTTGTGCTAGAGCAATAAATCTTGATGACTCAAATTCAAGTTAACTTATGATGGGATGAATTAACCCATCGCCGGGGTAAAAATATCCAGATGCCGGAAGGTGGTGGCTGTTACTTAAAGACTTGCCATTTTTATCCAGCTGTTTCTCGGTGTGAAATAAATTTATGAGAAAATATCTTATTTTTTTTTTTGTATCGATCGACGGCGGTAATTTTCAATTAACACCAAACCTTTTCCTGCCTCCTCTGTCCTTCCCGCTGGGATGTAAATCCGTATTTAATAATACGATGTCGACGTGAGGAAACCTCAAAGCCACAAGATACAATGGTTTCCTTATGACATAGGGTTTGTTATAAATTCGTGTGGTGTAGTGACCCTATGACCCCCGAATGACGGACGCTCTCCTAAAGGCTAAACATATAAAGGTTACTGATAGGTTTCTTTATCTGGCTTTATCGATTTTGGACGTTGGGCTCTTTAAGAGATGAGATTCATCTTGTGGGAATGTGGGTTTTTGGAGCCTGTAAATAAGAAGTGGTTTAAAAAATGGAGAAATAGAGTAATGGAGTAGATATACAGCATAGGTGACAGATCAAGGTGTTCTACGTAGCTCGTATTTTGGATATTTTCCATTCTTTTCATGCCTTTTGAATGGGCATGCTCAGGGACAAGTCTGGGTTATCTGCTGTAAGTGGCCTGCTCAACTTTCCTACAGATTCTACAGCTGATCAGCCACATAACCAGACAAGTCAGCCACACAATATGTTGCATGAGCCAGCCACACAATCTGCCGCATGAGCCAGTCTCACAACCTGCCACATGAGCCAGAAACACAATCTGCCGCACGAGCCAGCCACACAATCTGCCGCATGAGCCAGCAACACAATCTGCCACATGAGTTAGTCATACAATCTGCCACACAAGCCAGCCACACAACATGCCACATGAGCCAGCGACACAATCTGCCGCACGAGCCAGCCACACAACCTGCGGAACAGGCCAGCCACAGAACCTGCCGCATGAGCCAACCACACAACCTACCACATGAGCCAGCCACACAATCTGCCGCACAAGCCACTCCGTATTCTCCACAGCCATCTAAGGCTAATCAGTGAATAAAAGGAGGGAGTGAAAGGTCTTGGCACTCACTGTCCGCACCGACCCACTTACCAGTGCCACTTAATCAGGGACTCTGTGATCTGTTGCCTGAGGCAAGATGCTCTTCTCGCCTCATGGAAGAAGTGGCCATGGGGATGCTCCTCTGATATGAGTCTAGTACTATGCCCATTAGATGTCTCCCTATGTAGATCAGTCAATCCCCCACTAACTCTGCCAGCATTCAGTCTCACAAACACAGAAAGTGAGGGCAAGAACAAACGCTACAGCTATCAAATGAAACAGATGCACTGGCCAATGGATGCAAGATTTTACATATAATTTGGCTGCAGCTACTTTGCATATAGTAGCCAGTCCGTTTTACTCACAAAATTATGGCCCCCTAAGTTGAGTTTGTTTACAACATATGCTCCAGCCAGTCCCTGTCATCTTAACCTCAGAGAGAATCTGCAGCTGCACATCCCTCCTCCCATTTCTTTTGCCTTCTATTATACTATATTATTATAGAAAGACGTTTTGGAGTAAACAAATGCGACCTTTGAATAGGAATGAGCGATATGGCTTGTACGAGCTTGGTTTGTTACCATTCTTCAAAAAATTTTGCATTCGACCTCCGGCAAGGGGTGGCCAACCGTGACATTTGCAGTGGTCCAATGCAAGTGGCAGTGACCTACCCAATATAGTTAACACATCGTGATACTATTTGAGGCAAAACCTCTCCTTTTTATGCAGATTGAAATGTCGTTATTGGTTTTTTTTACAGGTGAAAAGCGATTTTCATGTATAAACCGGCATCACTTTCTGGTAAATCGTGTGTGGCTTCACCGCGCAGAAATTAGTCAGGCCGCTCGCTGCCGCTATATGTCAACTCAGCCTTATGCCAACTGCTCCCTTTCACAGATAGGTCTTTGTGATAATATAATGGGATTCTCGGGAACTTTAAAGTTAACCCCTCAGTAGAATACAGGTTGAGAACAATTCATCTTTATTCAATGTTTCATGCATAGACTATAGACTTCATTTAATGTAAGGGGGAAGCTGCCTCGGAAGAAGATCTAAAAGGAATATCTTTGATCTTCTCATTATGTTAGTTAGACTCCAAGTTAGGATTCATCGAGCAGTTGTCATAATATTTAACGTGTTACGGTTCCATAGGGCTCCTTTACAAGGGTTTACAAAGGACAGCAAGTTATTCCCTATACATAAGATTCGGGATAACTTGCAGTTTGGATGGGTTTTGACTTCTTAGACCCTCACTGATCAGAAGAATGTCCCCCATTTCCAATGGTTGGACAGCACTTGAACGATCATTTTCATTTTGATGAGAGTATCGGAGATAGTCCAAGTACAGCATTGAAAATTTTCGAGCACTCCCATTGAAATGAATGAAACAGACCATGCGCTATCCAGCACTGTTCTATTCAGAACGGGTGTTCTCCTGAGCAGTGGGGGTCTTCATGGTCAGACCCCACTGATCTGCAAGTTATTCCCTATCCTATAGATGCACAATACAGTGTTTACCTGACTGCACTGAGCCCCGCAGTCCTTGGGGATGAAGAACCATTCATTTGGCTAGTATTTAGGGAACTGTTGTCCAGTCATACTACCCCATCCGTTGTATCTATAATACATAGTGTATGACACTGTCAGGGCTCCTAGGAACCTATCTATAAAACATAGTGTATGACACTGTCAGGGCTCCTAGGGACCTATCTATAATACATAGTGTATGACACTGTCAGGGCTCCTAGGGACCTATCTATAATACATAGTGTATGACACTGTCAGGGCTCCTAGGGACCTATCTATAATACATAGTGTATGACACTGTCAGGGCTCCTAGGGACCTATCTATAATACATAGTGTATGACACTGTCAGGGCTCCTAGGGACCTATCTATAATACATAGTGTATGACACTGTCAGGGCTCCTAGGGACCTATCTATAATACATAGTGTATGACACTGTCAGGGCTCCTAGGGACCTATCTATAATACATAGTGTATGACACTGTCAGGGCTCCTAGGGACCTATCTATAATACATAGTGTATGACACTGTCAGGGCTCCTAGGGACCTATCTATAAAACATAGTGTATGACACTGTCAGGGCTCCTAGGGACCTATCTATAATACATAGTGTATGACACTGTCAGGGCTCCTAGGGACCTATCTATAATACATAGTGTATGACACTGTCAGGGCTCCTAGGAACCTATCTATAATACATAGTGTATGACACTGTCAGGGCTCCTAGGAACCTATCTATAATACATAGTGTATGACACTGTCAGGGCTCCTTGGAACCTATCTATAATACATAGTGTATGACACTGTCAGGGCTCCTAGGGACCTATCTATAAAACATAGTGTATGACACTGTCAGGGCTCCTAGGGACCTATCTATAATACATAGTGTATGACACTGTCAGGGCTCCTAGGGACCTATCTATAATACATAGTGTATGACACTGTCAGGGCTCCTAGGAACCTATCTATAATACATAGTGTATGACACTGTCAGGGCTCCTAGGAACCTATCTATAATACATAGTGTATGACACTGTCAGGACTACTAGGAACCTATCTATAATACATAGTGTATGACACTGTCATGGCTCCTAGGAACCTATCTATAATACATAGTGTATGACACTGTCAGGGCTCCTAGGAACCTATCTATAATACATAGTGTATGACACTGTCAGGGCTCCTTGGAACCTATCTATAATACATAGTGTATGACACTGTCAGGGCTCCTAGGGACCTATCTATAATACATAGTGTATGACACTGTCAGGGCTCCTAGGAACCTATCTATAATACATAGTGTATGACACTGTCAGGGCTCCTAGGAACCTATCTATAATACATAGTGTATGACACTGTCAGGGCTCCTAGGAACCTATCTATAATACATAGTGTATGACACTGTCAGGGCTCCTAGGGACCTATCTATAATACATAGTGTATGACACTGTCAGGGCTCCTAGGAACCTATCTATAATACATAGTGTATGACACTGTCAGGGCTCCTAGGAACCTATCTATAATACATAGTGTATGACACTGTCAGGGCTCCTAGGAACCTATCTATAATACATAGTGTATGACACTGTCAGGGCTCCTAAGTACTCATCTATCCAATTTTTAGCTGTCTAAGCTATGTCAATGTGAAAGTGTCATTATTATACTCTTTCTTCACACCCCAGAGTTTAATAGGTGGAGGCCCAAGGCATCACATCTTTTGGGCCTCCTCATGGCATGAGGTCATGACCCTTGGTGTGCTCCTGTGACCGCTAGTGGCCCAATCAAAGGCCTCAGCTGTGACCCTTGGGCCAATGATGTCACAGAAGAGTACAGGACAATGAGAGGAGGCTCATGAGAGGTAATGGAAAGTGAATATGAGTTTTTCTTTCTTTTTTTTTTACCTCCCCTGAGCCTCCACCTATTATACTCTGGGGCCTGAAGAGATCTCAGAGTCTTCCACAGCTTCCACAAACTATTTGGAATACCTGGGATTAATCTGACTCATGACAAGCCGATTTGCCCATCTCTAGTTATGATGCACCAGGACATTTGATGTCACCCCAGAGGCCAGAGGCAGCCCCTGAGGGAGAGGTGGACACTGAGAAGAGGTCAAGGAGAAGTCAGGCAAGGTATAACTGCTTTTTATGTTACCATGTGGTATATTTCCTTATTATACTCCAGGGTAGACTCTGCCATATAACAATTTCACTTCTGGTTTACGGGTGACGAACCCCCCAAAGTTTCATGTCTGGGTTGATCATGAAACTTTTGTAAAATTCAGCTTGCATTTTGCACTTGGAACAGCTTTGCCTGGAGCGTTCCTCTAAGCCATTGCAATGCAAAACTAATCAGACATTGACAAATAAAAGCCATAAAAGTGGCGCTAGCAGATATGTCATCTCCGTCGACTCGCTGTATTCCTCACACTACAATTGGACTGAATGTAAACTGAGTTTATTACAGATCTTATTTCCTAGATTATACCGCCCTTATTACGAGAGTATTTAGCGCTTATCAAAGCCCGTCCACCTTCAGACAGACTCTCCCTAGAAGCGGCTAATTGGTCAGCGCCGAAGACACATCTCTCCAATGGATATTGATAGTCGCGGGAGCTTTTTATTGAACAGATCAAGAAGATTAAGCGCAGATGTAAAGGAAACAGTATCAAAGGAAAGCTGAAATCTAGAAAAACAAGAAAGTCGCAATGCAGATATAAATAGCAGGAGATCATTGTAGCAAAACCACCGAAAGTGTTGATTTAGCAAAACGAGACGAGATGTTTAAGGAATAACACGAGAAGAAAAAAAGACAAACAAGCAAAAAAAAGCAACAAGCACAAAAAAATATAAGACAGAATATCAATTAGTTTAATACATCCGCGTCCGATCTCATTTACATAAACTCCGACGGGGGAGGAGGGAGAGGCGGCTGCATCTGGTGGCGGATTATTAATTTAGAATTGAGAAATGAAGGCTCTCAGAAATATTGCTTAAAGAGGGTGAAACAAAAAAAACACTTATTTGCTCGTCGTCTGAGCCCGGTATTGGCAGGATGGAGAGAATAAGGAAGACTTGTCACCGGCGCACAGCAAATAAGGCAGCGCGGCGGAGCAGGACGCCCCCCGGGCAGAGCAATAAGGTGCAATTATAGCGTGGGTTGGACAGTTATGAATGAATCTCGAGAAACGCCTCCCGGCTTGGTAATGTGTCTGTCAAAGGGAATTCGAGCTCGGCTTCAAACACTGCTACAAAGAGAGAAAAAATAAGAAGAATTGTAACAAAATAGCAAATTTTCTTTCATTCTTTGCAAATTAAACGACAGACTCTGGAAAGGCGAGAGCGTCTTGTTTTTTGGCAAGGGTCATCTAGATTTTTTATTCCTAGCGAGCAATTAGTGTTGGCTTTGAACTTCTCATCTCTTTTGTAATGGTAAGCCTTGGGATATTACATCGAAACAGGAGGATGAAAATTTTCCAATTCCTACAACGTCCCCATGCCGGAGGGGAACATAAGGCTACTAGGCAAAGGCAATTCTTGCCAATTAAAGCCAAGTCATGATTTATTATTGCTATTAGCATCATTCATTTGTAGAGTACACATATGGCCAGGAGCGCAGTGCAAGACGGGGGCAAAGCTGTGGACCACGGTCACTGTCTAGGTTGCAATGGAAGTAAAGCTGACAAATCGCATCCAGTTGACGTTCCGTGTAGATGAATTGATGGTTTGATGGCTGACTGTCTAAACTGTCTAGGTTGGAGTCGTTGTGGTTCTGGGTCAAGGCATAGCTAGACCTCAGAAGGGTTCCTAATGGCTCGGATGTTTACCTCCATCAGTCTGTCCAATTATTTAGATTCCTGGTGCAAGATGATGGATGTGCACAGAGCATGCCCTGGTGAGGCCAGGGGAGAAGATATTCCGGCCTACTAGACAGTGGTCAGTCACAATACAGGAAAATACACATTGCAACATGACCTTCGATTTCCAAGACCTGTATTATTAGGATCTTTAACTTACGACCCCATTCAGATCTTTCCATCACCTTTACTTTGAAGATGCTTCTCATTAAAGGGGATCTATCACCAGGTCTGAAATTCCAATAAATCATCTTATCGGCACTGTCATCCTGAGCAGGTTGGTGTTTTCTTTATCCAAAACTGTTCAGCTATTCCAAAGATATAAGGCCTTTTTTTACCCTAATTTGTAGAAGCATTAAAAGGGCTCATATCTGTGGAATGGCTGAACGGATTTGGATAAACAAAGCACCAAAGTGATCCAGGGGACAGCACCGATCAGATGATGTAAGTCATTGGATTTTTAAGACCTGGTCACAGGCCTTCTTTAAGTCAGATTACCTCTACACAGATGTGAAAAAGTTTAACTACCAAGTGAGTTAACGTGACCCTTCTTTTTCTAAGGCTCTTCAGTTAGACTGCAGCAAGTTATTAGTATCAAATTATGACAGGCATAGTGCTAGAGTCACGATTTCTGACCTATGTGTGGTCCAAGGAGGGTCATGAGCAGGCCTCAGTCCAGGGGTAGGTCCTGAGCTCGCTACAGGCCCATAAAAGACTCACTTATGAGAAGAAGTACCTGGGTCTGTCCTGGGGAGCTGAGTTTCGGTGAGACCAAACTGGGGCCTACTGTGTTTTGTTTTGATCGTGTAGCTGGAAGTAAGCCACACGGACAGTTAGCTTTAAACTGTATTAGTTAGAGCTCGGACGGGCAGGAGTTTTGTTTTGCCTTTTGCCTGAAGTTAAAGGGGTTGGCCACTTTCAGACCAATACAGACAAACAAATGTACATTAAAAAGATATACAATTTTACAATACACTTTCTGTATCAATTACTCACGGTTCTCAGATTTGGGCTGCTGTCATTCATTGTGTTACTTCTAGAGGAGAAAACTCTGACCATGGTCATGTGATTTACAGTCCATGGTTATGTGATTTATGGTCCATGGTCATGTGATTTAGGGTCCATGGTCATGTGATTTACGGTCCATGGTCATGTGATTTACGGTCCATGGTCATGTGATGAGGACACAGGTGTACAGGTCGTTACAGTCACAGCACAATAATCAGACAACTGTACACCTGTGTGTTCATCACATGACCATGGACCGTAAATCACATGACCATGGACTGTAAATCACATGACCATGGACTGTAAATCACATGACCATGGACCATAAATCACATGACCATGGACCATAAATCACATGACCATGGACCGTAAATCACATGACCATGGACTGCAAATCACATGACCATGGACTATAAATCACATGAACATGGACTGTAAATCACATGACCATGGACTATAAATCACATGACCATGGACCATAAATCACATGACCATGGTCAGGTGTTTTCTCCTCTAGAAGTAACAGAATGAATGTCAGCGAGACGAAATCTAGAGAACCGTGAGGAATTGATACAAAAAGTATATTGGAAAATTGTATATCTTTCTATTGGACATTTGTTTGCCAATATTGGTCTGAAAGTGGCCAACCCCTTTAAGGCTGAATTTTATTTTGCAAATTTTTGTATCAGACCTGAAAAAATTAGCCTGTTTGCACCAGATTCTGTGTCGCTTTCTCCGACCGGTTGGGGCCGAACCATTTCTGCTACCGAGCTACCTTCCCCACAATCTTTATTGTTTATCGCTTAATCGACTGTGCTATAGTTACATAACATTGTTTGCTTTACAATTTTTTTAAAAAATTTTTAATTAATAACTTTATCTTTAATTAACGTATTGAGTGTACATGTTTTTTGCTATATATCTCACCAAGTAGGTAGAATTGGACCAAGGTGCCATAGAGTAGACTCCATATTGTGCCCCTATAGACAATGCGTAGAGGGTGCGGGAACAGAGAGGTCTTGAATTTTTTATATTTCGTCCTCCAATATAATATTTCCTCATGCATTCCTTTTTCTTAGCTTGCTGGATATCTTCTCCTCTCTATCTCCCTGGTGTCCGAGAAGTAAGAACCCACCATGTGCGGTTAGCCAACGTCTACCATATGTCCGCTGTAATCTTTCTTGTGCGCTAAGAACAATTAGGCGAATTACATTTTTGGAGCTTCTAATTCCTTTTATCTCCGCGCGAGTATTTTTTAAGACAGCTATTGTACATTTCTGCCAGAACGCGTCGCTGGATAATTTGCCAACGCCACTTTGATTAGGTTAATTATAAAAGGCCAGATGTCATTTCCAAAGTGTTGTCATATAGAGGCGATGGATAACACTACAGGCTGCTGTGATGTTCCCGCGCCGTCACTTGTGTGCCGATCCGTGTTTATCAGCTTAGTGTCGTAGAGAAGTTTTCGGGTTTATATTTATTTTGGGGATTCTAACAATCTAGTATATAGGGGGGAAGGGTTCCGAGCCAGAATCCAACGTATCTTCGAATAGCGTTCCTCGCTCTGGAGATCCTGGCATGTTCTTACAGTACATTACACAGATAGCCTATTGATTTCAAAGGGCACCATTTAATGCATCATTTACCCTCTGGTGGCACCGCCGAGAAATGGTGTATTTGCTTCTGCGTCCCCCTCAAGGTTACAACTGCGGATTAAAGGGTTCCAGTGGTGATCAACTTATTTCTAGAGAAGAAAGAGATTATCCAGAATTGATAAACCTCTTTAAGGCCAGGGTCACACGGGATGAACACATTGCGAAATTTCCAACAATTTCCCGCTCTCTAGTTTTGGCCTCCGGTGATGACATCAGTCGGTCCCCGTACGACTCAGAGATCAAGGGCGGCGGTCAGGGAGGTCATCAGTACAGATTAGTACAATGGTGACAATGGTGGTAGATTACTTTTGATATTTTTTTGTGAGTTCGCAACGAAAATGCTATTATTATACTTTGGGGTCTTCTCAGATCCCAGAATATAACAAGCTAGGCCCAGGGGTGAGTTAAAAAAAAACAAAAAGGTATAATCACTTCTCCTGGGTGTCCAGTAGTCACTGGCATTTTGGCTGATGTCTAACGTTGAGAACTAATCATGTGGGGTGCGCTGGCGTTACAATGCTTTGACCCAGCTGCATCAGAGTAGTTGGTGGTATTTGTGATAGTAGTAGATGGACTCCAGTATATCGGGGTGTTATGCTAAGTGTATAGTATATAGTTACCTAAAGGAACAGTTTTTCCTGACATATGGACTGTATAATAATATCTGTTTCAACAAACCATCTCCCTCTCTCAGCAATTTGCCTGCTGTCTCTTCTTCTCACTTCCCGCATTCTTCAACAAGCTGGTGGGCAGGCTTTGACTTTTTGATGAACAGGAAACTATGAAGTCCCATGGTAGATATAGACATTCCCTGTTGTCCCACCAGCGGCACAATACGGCCTTGTGCCAATGTTGGGACTAAGGGAAAATAGATTATCTACATAATCATCCATTCCCTGTCGTCCCACCAGCGGCACAAGGCCGTATTGTGCCGCTGTTGGGACTAAGGGAAAACAGATTATCTACATAATCATCCATTGCCTTACTAGAAATCTATAACAATGCAGATCCCATATGCACAGTAAATGTATATTACGTTACACAAGTTTGGAGAACACGTATATCCAACCAGGACAGACATCGGACTTGCAGTAAATTCAATGTTATCTTTATCAGTATTCTGTTACGATAGGCTACAGATATATCTTTCCTTACCTTTCCTCGTGGCCGGACATGTCCACATATGAAAATACTGTTTTGTAATATTATATCGCAAAACATTTTCCTCTGTGTGTCTACGTGTGGCTACTCACTGTTTGCTTTGTGAATTGCAGTCTATTGAGGGTTTCACAAACGCGTTGCGATATGGTATTGAATTGGTTTTATGAAAAACTGTGGTCCATAACCTCGAGCTGGACAAAAGGGTGGGCACAATAAAAACATGACCTATACTAAACTTATATATCTACTGTAGTAGGTACTTCGACCCGCAGGCTATCTCAGAATTTTATTAAGTCCTTGTTTTTGTGTTTTACTTTGTGATTTTTAGGATTGAGCCGATCTCGAGATCTCAGGATCGATTTTAAAATCTGATTTCCAATCATTTTCCAGCCGATCCCGATCATGAAATTTGCTCGATTGCCGATCGGAATCCGATCTTTTCCGATCCCGATTGCTCAACCCTAGTAAATGCTTTTCTATGGGAAAAGTCACTTTTAGGGTTGAGCTGATCTTGTGATAACTTCCGACCTCAATCCCGCTGGAAAAGATCGGGATCAGAATTCCGATCGCGATCGTAAAATTTACTCGATCGGAATCCGATCTTTTCTGATCCTGATCGCTCAACCCTAGTGCTGTCTCATTTTGCAGATAAGCTATATCCCTTAGCTGGGTTATGCAAAAATATATTTTTCCTATATCCTTAGAACAGAGGGTAAGTAGCTGAGACCGCTGAGACCCCACAATCCCGAGAAAGGGATGCAAATTTATTCGGGACAGGGCACATCAGGCTCCTATTCACTTCAATGAGAGTACCAGACATAGTTACATGACAGCATTGAATACCCGTTCTCAAAATCGGTGGGGTCTCAGACCACCCATGATCAGCCGTTTATCCTCCATTGTATAGATAAGGGACAAATAGTCTTCATAGCAGATCCCTTTAACAATAAACCAACCTACATCAATCAGTGGGGAACCAATGCCCAACGCGTTTTATAAAATGGCATTTTTTTTTTCCCAACGAGAATTCTATTCTAATTTATCATTTTGGTAATAGAAACACATTTTCCATTCTGCAAATTGTTAAAGCAATAATTACTAAAAGAATAGTCCGGGCACATTCTCTTAATGTGTTTGTGTCATTGCAAATTTGTATTATCAAGGCATAGCGCTAAGCGGACAGCACCTTTAAGGAAGAGATTTTACCGCCTAACTAATGACGCCTAAGGAAGATAAATTTGCTTATGGGAATCAGCGTAGCACAGAATAATGACCAGCACGAAGGCACCGGCAAATAAGGATTCATAAATATGGTTAGGGCCCATAATGATCACTTTAAACAACAATTTGCTTTTAAAGGGTTTATTTATAACCAGGTTGGAGACGAGCCATCCAAATAAACAAGATAAGCAAATTATCCATTACTACTGGCTCATTTGGTTATTGCTGCGATGCATCCCAAGGAGATCTCCTCACGTCTCGAGCTGCGTCCGGATCTTCTCGGGCCGTGCATCTTGCTTTTCCCGGTGAAAGGCGAATTTTTTCCGAAAAGAAACTGAATGCTGATGGTGCGGGATTATAAATATGACATACACTCCGAGCCAATTTGTTCCTTTCAAGAGGCGGCTTGCGGTGCTTTCATAAGCACCTTATTTTTTATGTAAAGTTATATTCCTCTCCTGGAATTGCGTGGACTGTAAAATATGTGGAGATTGGCATTGGAGGGGAAAAAAAGAAGAAACATCAAACAAAGATGAAATGCTGGGACAGATTTTGGAAACTATCTACAGTATACATATAAAGTGGTTGGACCATGTTAGCAAGTGATCACCTATTCGCAACCTTGGACCCCCACCAATCCCAAAACCATGACGTTGATAATCCATTCTTAGGGTTGAGCGATCGAGTTCGGAAAAGATCAGAATCTGATCGGCGATCGAGAAAATTTCATGATCGCGATCGGAATTCCGAACATGATCTTTTTAGGTGGGATTGAGATCGGTGATTATTTCCCACAATGCTTTGCTACTGGCCAAGCATTGTGGGAAAATCTAACAATGTTAGCCTTCACACTGAGTATACGCTCTGAGCGGAGTGTATACTCAGTGTTAAGGCTCCGCTGCGGTTCCATAGGAATGAATGGAAGCAGCCGACACACAGCCTTAACCCCCTGAGCGCCGGCTGCGTCCATTCATTCTAATGGGAGACTAGCTAACATCTCTATTAGCTACTTACCTGCAGAGATGGCTGGTCCGGTGCCCGGTGTTCTCGTTCTTCTTCGCCTCGCTGCCCCCCGCCTCCCAGGTAAGTGTTTAAAGAGCTAGGAAGAACTTGTTTCAATAAACTTTGTATAAGTCAATAGTGCAAGTGACTATAAAAAAGTTTACATGGGAAGAACATGCAAATCTGACTTCCATGATGTAATTAGGAAGACAGAGTCTCAGCCAAGGACAGCTGTTTCGATGTACTTGCATCTCGTCAGCTTGGCGCAGAGAGGACTGATCTGGCAGAAGTGAGCGCTCATGGCTTAATAAGACTCCACACACCTACATGGTGGCCTCTCCCTATGGAGTGACGATATCCCCTTAACCCTGTCACCTCTACCAAATCATTCCTCTCTGCGCCAAGCTGATGAGATGCAAACACATTGAAACAGATGTCCTTGGCTGAGACTCTGTCTTCCTAATTACATCATGGAAGTCAGATTTGCATATTCTTCCCATGTAAACTTTTTTTATAGTCACTTGCACTATTGACTTATACAAAGTTTATTGAAACAAGTTACCATTTAAGACTTTGCATAAGTTTAATCCCTTGCCGTACCCCCAGGAACTAATACCAAAAAAATTCCGAAAATATTTGTGTGTATTCTTTGTGTGTGCTATAGGATGGGCTGCCACCGTGTAGAGGAGGACATGGGTGTAGGTCAGCAATTTATCAAACTGTTGCCACAATTTTTTTATTAAAAAAAACTCCCTAAAATTCAGCCTAAAAAATCTGCAGATTGTTTACATTTTTGACAAATCATTTTATCAATTCCAGGACGTGTTTGAGTTGGGATTTCCATGTAAAAATAGCAGGGCTTACAGAGCGATGGTAAAGCTTCCTGATTGTATGTATACACCATCTAGACTAGATGTGTGTGTATCTAACTCGATGAAGGCCTAGCTTTGCCTGTGGGGCAGAATGCTCTGTGCCTGACAGTGCGGCTAAGACTAGGCGTCTGTGACAGCAGGAGGGGGAGGAATCGAAAGTATAAAAAACAATTATCTCTGTTCTAAATTTGGAGACATTATGTTCTGCAGCACTGTCATATCCTCATGGTGACAGCTCAGGATTGGTGGCTGACACTGATTGGCAGTAAAACATGAGCTGTCTTTAACAGACCTCAGTGTGAAATGCATTGAAGAAAACAGCCAAAGAACATATTTCAGCTCCCTGTCCCTTCAAACTTTCTTCCCCGGCCCTTTAAACTACAGCCTAAAGCAAGTTTATGCTAACGGTGCTTCATCTTGTGACAGGCCTGTCCTATTTCACATTCTTCCTAAGCTACTAAAATCACTCCAGACTTTAGCATTGTTCTGCATGGCGATGGCTCAGCTGCCACTGACCAGGGTTGCGAGGATTGTGGTGTCATCGTTGTCAAGAGGAAACATTGTAACGCGTCTTTATCTGGCCGGGCCGAGAAGGCAGGGGACGTAAATTGCCTTCTTCGAAGATCTGGAGAATAATAAAAATGTTGTGTTTTGTATCATTTTGGGCATCCTCGTTCTAGGCATGGGGAAGCACACACTTTGGGGCAGCCTATAAATGGGACTCACTTGGTAAGAGCAGGATCGTAATATCACCGATCACATGAAAGTATTGGTTTTAAGAGGGAATTTTAAATCAAAGAAAGAGCGACGGATTTAGGAGTATAAACTTATGAGCCTGCTGCAAACACTGGAGAAGGGGTTAAATCTGTCACATGGGTTTATGGCATCTTACAGGAATCACTGACCCTGAGAACTGATAAGAACCTGGAATTGTTTGCATTGTTCTTACATTGTTTCTACCAATTACTAATAACTAGAGATGAGTGAGTAGTACTCGATCGAGTACCACTCACTATTCAAATTGAAAAATTAGATGCAGAACCAGTGTTGATTGGCCAAATGCTATACAGTCAGCCAATCAACGCTGGTTCTTCTCCTACCTTTAGAAGTCTTCTCCGTGCAGCGTCCCTGCAGCGTCTTCCGGCTCTTCATTCACTCTGCCAGGCATCGGGCCTGGGCAGAGCCGACTGCGCATGCCCGCACTACAAGAAAATGGCCGCTTTGACTGCCCAGGCAGAAGACTTCTCGGAGAATCCAGCCCGACCCTCACTCATGGACTTGGTAAGTTCAATTTGATCGAATGTTGCCTACCCCTGAAACGAGCATTTTTCCCCCATAGACTATAATAGGATTCGATATTCGATTTGAGTAGTCGAATATTGAGGGGCTACTCGAAATGAAAATCGAATATCGAATATTTAACTACTTGCTCATCTCTATTAATAACCCTCTTCCCCCTCTTCCTCCTAGAATTCTAGCCCTATGTGTCCTTTTGTACATAAATATACATTCTTCAGAAATGGTTTTTAAATTTACTTGAGAAAGGAGCCGAGAGTTCCGAAACGTTGTAACCTGTCATCATTATTATTAGTTAGCCATTAAAAAGGGATCATCTACTGAAGACTATCAAATTTTTTTTTTGTTTTTTTTATATTTGGTAAGAGCAGAAAAGACAGTACAGTAGGGTTGAGCCGATCTTGAGATTTCAGGATCGATTTTAAAATCTGATTTCCGATCATTTTCCAGCTGATCCCGATCGTGAAATTTGCTCGATCACCGATCGGGATCCGATCTTTCCCGATCCCTCAACCCTATTAATGCTATATACATGATTAGGGTTGAGCCGATCTTGAGATAACCTCTGACCTCTGTCCCGCCGGAAAAGATCGGAATTGGAATTCCGATTGTGATCATGAAATTTACTTGATCGCCGATCGGAATACGATCTTTTCCGATCCCGATCACTCAACCCTACAGTAC
Organism: Leptodactylus fuscus; assembly: GCF_031893055.1. Classification (NCBI taxonomy): domain Eukaryota; kingdom Metazoa; phylum Chordata; class Amphibia; order Anura; family Leptodactylidae; genus Leptodactylus; species Leptodactylus fuscus. The sequence goes on along the minus strand of NC_134269.1, from coordinate 216,702,474 downwards.
AGTATTTGGTCGGGTTCTAGTCATAGTTTAGATATGGTGTTGGCACATGTGATATAAATTTTTGCAAATTTTCCAGATTTCAGATGTAATTTGCCTAAAGTCAAGTGGTCAAAGGCAAACTTGTTATGAAAGGATTGAGATCACCTTCAGCAGTAAGAAATGCATTTACCCCATAGTTGAACGTAGATAGATAAGAATACATTGGGGTCGGGGGCAGGCCAAAAATTATATCATAGCTGTGCTACTGTACCCAATTGCAGTATAATATGGAATATGTATAACACCCTCAGTGGTTTAAGGTCAATGTATTTTATCTTAGGTGTTTTAGTAGGTAGAGTTTATCCTAATATGCCTGGTGGCCTAGGGTGGTGAAGGGGTTCGGAAAAGATCGGATCCCGATTGACGATCGAGCAAATTTCACGATCACGATCGGGATCGGCTGGAAAATGATCGGAAATCAGATTTTAAAATCTCAAGATCGGCTCAACCCCAAAAGTGACTTTTCCCATAGAGAAGCATTGACTAGGGTTGAGCGATCGGGAAAGATCGGATCCCGATTGACGATCGTACAAACTTCACGATCACGATCGGCTGGAAAATGATCGGAAATCGGATTTTCAAATCGATCCTGAAATCTCAAGATTAGCTCCACCCTACCCATCATGTAAGCACTGTGATGATACCATCAGGCCCCAGTGATCGGACTCTGACCAGTAGATAGGATATAAGTGTCCCTAAAGGCAGAACCCCTTTAAATAAAAGCATTACCCCAGTTATACCAGTTCTATGGCCCACATATTACCGGCCTACGATAAAGTTCATGCTTTCCCTATCCGTAGAATATAGACAACACAGTCGTACTCTCGGCGGCTGCCCTTGAGGAAATCTATTATAATGCCTGTTTGTTTTTACATAGCGCTGTTTGCTTTTAAGAATGGAAAGATGGCCGATGTAATGAAAACATAAAAGTGATTAAATGCTGGATGGTAGAATGGAAACACTGGGCTGATAAAATCTGCTAATAAAATTACCCGATCAGACGTTATGTATGGCTCTAGTGATCGTGGCTGTCCTCGTGCTTGTGCACGTAGTAAAGGGCGCTCACGCAGGGTATTTATTATTCATTAATGATTTCATGCACCGGCGCCATTACTTACTAAGGAGAACGACGAACGTAACGAATGTTTATTAAAAAATATATAAATGTAACCAAACTGCACAAAAATATAACGCAGGAGTCGGCCGAGCAACCTCGCAAGTCAATCCAGTCCGAATAAACAAAGGAAGAGTCAGGAAAACTAAGTAAAATTCCCCAGTCTTTATCTCCTTAAAGTGGTTGGTCAACCAAAATTTTTAAAGTTTGGGGTCAGAGAAAATTTTACGTTGTTCCGGTGTAGTCCCGCCCCTCCCCGTTCGTTTGCTGTCTTGGGTCACATCCAGTGTTGTGCTGAAGCTGTTGATTGGTCTCAGTGGTCATGTGACCGTTGAGTCCAATTAGCTGCCTCAGCAGGTCTCAGAAGAGGATCGTGATGTCACAGATAGGGACACCCCAGCCCTTCACTGATTGACCTCGGTGGTCATGTAACTGCTGAGGCTAATCGGAGGACACAGAGAGAGCAGATAAATTAGGAAGTGTGGGAGGACACTCAAGTATCATGGACAGGTGAGTATGCATTTTAAAAAATTAAAAAAAATCACTGCCCCCAGCTTATTTAAACTTTAAAAGGGTTGTCCATTTTTGAATGGACAATCCCTTTAAGGACACAGCCCATTTTGACCTTAGAGGGGTTATCGGTAGAGATGAGCGAACAGTGAAATATTCGAGACTCGATATTCGTTTCGAGTAGAGCCTCTATATTGGACTACTCGATCGAATATCAAATCCTATTATAGTCTATGGGAAAAAATGCTCATTTCAGGGGAAACCACTATTCGACTAAAGGAGAGTCACCAAGCCCACGAGTAGCAGAAGGAGAGTTTTTAGGAGGAGCGCTGTGCAGTTGAAGCGCAGGGAACCCATTATAATCTATGGGGCCCGTGTGCTTTAACTGCACAGCGCTTGCCAATCAACGCTGGTTCTGCGGACCACAATGGAGACTGCTGTGGTCCGATCTTAGACTCCACCTCCTCACAGACGAGCCTCCGACAGAACCAGCGTTGATTGGCCGAATGCTGTACACTGGCCAATCAATGCTGGTCTATTCATTCCTATTAGAAAAAGTAAGCTCCCACGTAACCGCAAGCTACCAGCTCTCTCGACTAGCAAAGATGAGCCTGCGGCAAATCAACGCTGGTTCTGCAGCAGGCTCATCCTTGCTAGTCAGGAGAGTTAGCAGCTTGCTGTTACGAGGGAGCTTACTTTTTCTCATAGGAATGAATAGACCAGCGTTGATTAGGCAGTGTACAGCATTCGGCTAATCAACACTGGTTCTGTCGGAGGCTCGTCTGTGAGGAGGTGGAGTCTAAGATCGGGCCACAGCAGTCTCCATTGTGGTCCGATTTTAGACTCCGCCTCCTCACAGACGAGCCTCCGGCAGAACCAGCGTTGATTGGCTGAATGCTGTACACTGGCCAATCAACACTGGTCAATTCATTCCTATGAGAAAAAAGTAAGCTCCCTCGTAACAGCAAGCTGCCAACTCTCTCAACTAGCAAGGACGAGCCTGCGGCAAATCAACGCTAGTTCTGAATCGAATATTTATCTATCGAATACCTACTTGATCGAATACTACTCGCTCCTCTCTAGTTATCTGATTTCTAATGTTGATGGCAACATTGTGTCATTGAACTATATGGTGCTGTCTCAATACTGTGCTGTCTCAGCACTGTCTCAAACTGTGTTGTCCACGCTTGAATTCTGGCCACGGCGGTCCCCTATCAGCCCAAAGTATTACCTCTTGTTATTAAGAACTGAAATGAAAGAGAACAGAGCAAAGCCGGCCGAACCGATAGGCGTACGCAATTTAATAAAACCCTAAACCGTAAATACAGTATATTTTGCATGTTCCGATAACAGAATGACTGCGGCATCTATCAGCAGACTTTTGTAGGATTAATTTACATTCAATTATTTTCACCATCTTTGATCAAGCATAAAATGAAGCTGATAAAAAAAATTTAAAAAAAATTTGGCCTAAAGCGACTATAGCTTCGTCTCTTCCACATTCGCAACACACATTTTATTAAAGAGTTTTTGTTTATGTTCTCGAAATAAAAATAGTTCCATGACACATTTGTCTGAAAAGCGGAAAATAAAGAAATGACACATTATACATTAGACGGAGAAGAGTTGGCAATCAAAATGTTTAAAATGTGTAAAATTAGAGAATTAGACAACTGTAAGGGGGAAAAATAGTATGAAATGGCAGGAAACGGCGGGCGTGATAATCCAGAATAATGAATGCCAGCCCAAACCGCTAAGGTTATTGAAACACACATAGCCCCCAACACTGTCCTAACCTGCAGATGAAGATTCGTGGCCAAATAAAATAAGTTTTCCAAAAGTGGGTCAAGGCAAGAATCTGTAGCGAGGTCTCCGCCATTCTTCTCGCCACCCATGTCACCCAGTTTTTGGAATGATCTATCGCAGACCGCTCATTCTACCGTACAAACCGGCACAATTGTGCTCAAGAAAGGTGATCAATGTCTAATCAGAGGGGGCCCAAGTGATCATGAAAATGGGTTACCTTGTAATTCCGTCTAAATGGATCATGTCTCTCCACTGAAGCCATTGAAGACACATCGAGAAGAGCGAATATCTTCATAGCGGACAGGGTTTATTGTGAGTTTTCCAAACATCTCGGGGTTAGAAGAACTCAAAATTGTGAGAGTTTGCCACCCATGAATTAATACTTTACTCTAAGGGCCCGTTTGCGCAAGCATAGAGGGGGTGGATTATGGTGCGTCATCCACATCATAATCTGCCCCTTCACAATGTAGCCGGTCTACATTTTTCCGTGAACAGCAGCATGAAAAAGAAAAAAGAAGTGGGCTGCCCTTTCTTCAGGTGGATTCCGTGGCTTGGTGAGCCGTGGCATTCACCAGGTGGAAGCAACCTCCGGTGTCGGCCCATTCATTTGAGCAGACTCCAGGGGGGGGGGGGGGAGCCGCGACCTCAACAGTACTCCCCACATCACTCTTGGTGCGAAAACCCGCTATACTGCCCCCCATGGGAACTTAGCCTAAGTCTCTTCAGACCATAGAGTATTCAACGTCCAGCGTAGGTTCTCAAAATAACTATACAGTCATACTTACCTGCCATCACTTCAACTGGACTCCTTCGCAGTGACTGGTCTTCACTGCCCAGCCTCATGGAAGGCAAAACCATTTTAACTGTGATTCCTGGGCTGGTCAAAAGTCACCCTATAACTTTGCTCTTGGGTGACTGTAAACATCTCACCAGGCCAACCATCTCATGATGGAAGAGTCTTCCAATTGGCTATAGCCATTGACCTGGTGTATTGGCAACAAGAGGGTTGGCGAGGTCAGGGGTTGTGGATTTCATCATGTGCAATCTTTCCTCTTATAGAGGTATCTGGTGGCAGCTTATTCCCTACTGCTCACTGACCTAGGCATGGTTATGGTGGAGCCGGTAGATATGACTGTTGGGTTATTCAATTGGCATCCATATCATGTATATGGCCGACTTTATACCGTGACTAGGTTTGAGCGATTGGGAAAGATCGGATTCCGATCGGCGATCAAGCAAATTTCACGATCATGATCAGCTGGAAAATGATTGGATCTCAAGATCGGCTCAACCCTCACCGTGACTATGGAATGAACCAACGTCCATTGGAGTCATTCTGATACCAAGAATATATTTAGCGTTTGATGTTTCTGAAATTCCTTATATTATATACGTCTCCATTCACTAAACATAGGTAACGGAAAATATTCCGGATTTCACGGCTAGAACAATATTCCCCGGTTCTAATAAATGCGTTTGTGAACGAATGTTTTCTATTGGTGGTTTATCCTCTTAAATAATAAGTAATGTTGTTCTCTAATGACATCTAACAGTAGGTTTATGTTTTATTAATGGCGCCTTACAGCCCAGTTAACTGGATGGGTCATTAGGTGTCCCGTGGCTGCTTAGTTAATTATGCTGGGTAAACATGGCCTCAGCTCATAGCATATAAATCTGAATTTTACTGCATGAAGTTCAATATCATTCTGAAAGCATAACATATCCAGCTGAAGACAGGATCATAAACTATTCTACATAGAAAATGAAGGAAAGTAAATAGCAAAGCGTCAGGCCTCATGCACACACGAGCTGTTGCTAGAAATCTGCAGCCAAATTTCTGCAATATGAAATGCAGTGTGCAAATAGGAAATCAGTTGTTATTCGACAGCGCTTTTCAGATATTGACATCATTTTCTGTCCCGTACAGGGCTCACTATGTAAATTCCATATCAGTAGGTCAGGGGGAAGCCAACGCAAACATGGGGAGAACATACAAACTTCATGTGTGTCCCTGGGTGGAGGCAAAAACAAGGTTCCAGCTCTGATGGCTACAATGCTAACTAGGGTTGAGCGATCCGGATCGGGAAAGATCGGATCCCGATCAGGGATCGGATCGAGCAAATTTCACGATCGGGATCGGCTGGAAAATGATCAGAAATTGGAAGATCGACTCAACACCAGTGCTAACCACTGAGCCACCATGACACCCTCTTCCCAGTCATCTATGAAAGTTACCTCTCTGAACCTGTCCTATAGATGTCTTTGTCACTAAGGGGCTGTCCAGGGAGTTTTATTTTATTCACTTGCTCCAGGGCTTTATTTTTAATGTTCGATCGGGAAGCTCTGTGCTGGTTCCAACCTTGGGTCGAGTAATTGTAACCAACCCCTGGCCCCCCAAGTTGTCCCAGTAATCTGTTCCATGGGCCTGACTCTACTATTGTCTGTGAGCCCCCATAGCACTGGTGGAAAAAGGGAAAAGAGAGAGGAGATGGATCAGTCCTGGGGCCGGGTGCTGGTTCTGATCACGTGACCCAGGGTTGAAGCCAGCCTGGAACTGCCATGACCAGGATGAAAAAAAACAAAAAAAAAAACAAAGGAAGTATAAAAAATCAAATTTCCTGGAAACCCCTTATTAAAGTAACATGTTGGGTAAGGCTACTGTGCAGGAATGGGTTCCTGCATTTGACTACAACAAACGGGCAACACTAGAATGAATTTGCATGGTGGTGCAAATTGGACCAACTGAATGGAAAAAATCTGTTGAATGCTTAAAAACCAGACCAACCAATCTGGCGGACTGTAAGACATTACATATTATAGTGTGTCACGGAGCGAAGGTATACGTCTTCCTCCGGATGGTCTTTTGAATCAACACGGACGCAAGAGGTCGGGAGACAACAGCAATTTATTGTAATCCACAAAGTTAGTAGCCGGCGGCGGTCACATCAACCGTAATAACAATAAGTCCACAGAAGTCACAATCCAATGATAGCTTTGGTTCCTTGGTCCTGTAACTAAATCCTGGCTCTCTACAGAGCTGTGCACAGGCCGGCTAACTCATACTAACTGCTAGCTACATCTATATACTAAACTGTTACTTCCTATATCTGGGGGTGGGAAGGGCTGAGTCACAGATCCTTCCCCCCTCACCTATACCAAGGAGAGCAGACTCCCTGTCTACTATGGACAATGCACCATCCAACATCTTCTTGGAGACACTGATCAGATTATCTCCACCCATTGTCCTCACTAGTTAGAGGTATTTGCATACAATGTGCTAACACACTAGACCCGAATCAGCCAACTACACACTGATGTTTACAACAGGTTAGAGAATACATTCCACATGAAATATATATTACACATTGCCTATTGCCGGACTCTAACCATCCCGTGACAACCCCTCCCCCTCTCAAAACATGTGCATGACACAATTGGCCTACACAGGTAAATTGGGGAATGCACATCAGTCTCTATAGCTCATATTTCCTCCTGCCGGGATAACCCATCCGCGTTCTGGTGTTGGTTCCCTCGGCGGTGCTGAATGGTAAAGTTGTAGGGTTGAAGGGCTGGCATCTGTCAGAAAATCCGGTGGATCCATGTTGGCTTCTCCCTGAGCTTGGCTTCGGTTCACTGCTCCCACAAAGTGGCACTGTAGATTTCCAACATCGTTGCCTAACAGAACATCGGCCGGCAGCCCGCTCATCACACCAATTGTGCATCGTTTTGGTCCATAACCATAGTCGAGTTCCACGGTAGCTTTAGGAATACGTCTTTGAGTACCCCCTGCCAACTTGATAGAAATGCCAGGGCCCTCCTCTAGGGCCTCGGGTCGCACAACTCGGGGGTCCGCTACCGTTAGGAAAGCTCCCGAGTCCCGGAATCCAACAACTGTTCGGCCATCCAGTAGGACCTCCTGCAAGTGCTTCCTCTGAAGGTTTGCGGGATGTGTGGCGGAAGGCTGAATCCCATAGACCCCTGGAGGTGGAACAGATGGGTCATTCATGGAGTCATCTGGAAATGGGGCCAAACTTTCTGTCCTAGGGGTGGTTCCCAGGTAGTGAATAGGCCGGGATGCCATGGTGGCCCGTGCCCCCATGTTAGCAGGGCAACTAGCTTGCAAATGTCCAGGCCGCCCGCACCCAAAACATCTGCGCTCTAGCATTCTTCCAGTGGGTCGTTGTCTAGGGACAGGGTTGTTCATAGCTGGAGGCCGATGGGCTGGGGCAGGGGTAGAGGGGGAATTGTAATGCTGAGGCCAGGCACGAAAGGTGGGTGGCTGGATGAAGGGTGTCTGGCGGACTGTGGTAGTTTTCCGCTCCTCTGCAAACAACCTCTTCCACTGCGGCTTGATGGTCAGGCCCTCATCTGCAAGGGAAGCAGCTTGCTCAACTGTGGCTGGGTTCCGTTCCAGCACCCACTCACGGATCTCAGCGGGGCACTGGGAAAAGAACTGTTCCTTAAGTATGACTTGGAGGATCTTATCGACTGTGACAGCCTCCTCTCCTTCTAGCCAGCGCTTGCATGCTTGCTTCAACTTGTGGGCGAACATGTGGAAGGAGCTTCCCCCATTGTAAGACAAAGAGCGGAACTGAACTCGGTAGGTCTCTGGAGTGACTGCATAATACTTCTGCACCGCTCTTTTAATGGCCTCATAGTCCCGCTGATCACTAGGGTCCATGGCTCTGAGAGCTTCCGCAGCTCCATCTCGTAGGTGCCCCACCAGATACCGGACCCAATCCTTCTCTGGGACTTCCATCAGGCGGCACTGGTGTTCGAAGTCCTGAAAATATCCATCAACATCCCCAGCCGTTTCATCAAAGGTCTTGAAGTGTTTATGGGAGACATATGGTGGTTCTCTCACTGTTGGGCTGGGGGTCGACGTTTGATTATAATTCCGCGCAGTTATCTCAGCCATTCGCATTTCATGCGCCATTCTTTCCTTTTCATGCGCCATTCTCTGTTCCTCCTTCTCCGTTTCCTGAGCCCTCTGTAATGCTCTACTCCTTTGCTCTGCAGTTGCTCCTACCCCCAGCACTGCCAATTCCTCCTCATACAAAACAACCCATCTGCTCTTTTGGGTCTGTACCTGCCACTCCTGTATCTCTACTGTCTCCTGGGGGCAGCCCTCCTCATGGTCGCTTTGCAGGGTCATCTCCTCCAGTGCCTCGATCAGTTGATCTTTCGTTCTTCCCTGGTAACTCAGGTTTAGTTCCCGGGCCCTTACTTGTAGACTTGCCATAGTCCAGTTCCTGTATTCTGAGGTTGTGGCTCCATTAATCGCTGGGCTGCTGTAGTCCATCTCGCTGTCCGCTGTTGATCCCACCGCTGCCACCAGTTGTCACGGAGCGAAGGTATACGTCTTCCTCCGGATGGTCTTTTGAATCAACACGGACGCAAGAGGTCGGGAGACAACAGCAATTTATTGTAATCCACAAAGTTAGTAGCCGGCGGCGGTCACATCAACCGTAATAACAATAAGTCCACAGAAGTCACAATCCAATGATAGCTTTGGTTCCTTGGTCCTGTAACTAAATCCTGGCTCTCTACAGAGCTGTGCACAGGCCGGCTAACTCATACTAACTGCTAGCTACATCTATATACTAAACTGTTACTTCCTATATCTGGGGGTGGGAAGGGCTGAGTCACAGATCCTTCCCCCCTCACCTATACCAAGGAGAGCAGACTCCCTGTCTACTATGGACAATGCACCATCCAACATCTTCTTGGAGACACTGATCAGATTATCTCCACCCATTGTCCTCACTAGTTAGAGGTATTTGCATACAATGTGCTAACACACTAGACCCGAATCAGCCAACTACACACTGATGTTTACAACAGGTTAGAGAATACATTCCACATGAAATATATATTACACATTGCCTATTGCCGGACTCTAACCATCCCGTGACATAGTGTAAGGGTCAATATTAGTTAAACGAATTGTAATTGGGACAGTTTGCACCTCGGGAGTCATTAGGTGGCACCAGGTGCTGGATACCACCGACCGGGAAATGCATTGGATGGCAGTAAACCGGAACAGGGTAAGAACCACTGGGGTAAGGGAATGGCTAGTTGAAAAATTCCCAGTGCTGCTGCTGAAACAAGGGAGGAGGTGAAAGACTGAGACAGTGAGTTCTAAACTTGACCCAGCCCCTGTCCCTACCTACTTGCCACCACTGTTCTAATGAAATGGACAACTTGGCGACAGTCCCTTCACTACAGAAGAGGAGTCAGCAAGCCTCTGAGCCAACGTCCTGCTGCGCCCGCTTTATGGAGATCTTCCTAGCTGGAGAAACCAAGGGTAAGAAGATAAAGCATTAGTGCATGTCCCAAGGTTTTTCTTCATGTTTATATTTTTCATTCGCCACTTCTGCTGATATCTCGGCGACGTCGTCCTCCAGGGACACAGATGTAACACATGTCAGTTTAACAACTCATGCTTACTGTCATCTCGCAGATGTTTCCCGCTTTAGAATGGAACGGCGTCTTAGTTAATTGGCAAGTAACAGGGTTTGGCGTGCGCTTAGCGGTGGAGAGGCTATAAATGGGGAAGGATCTACGGAACAGTCAGATACACATTGAGCAGGAGGGCGAGTGACGCAACTCTCCAAGGTATTTAGTGAGTGACACCGATACTTGCTAATTATCCGGGGTGTCACATGACGCAACGCGGCGACAGACGACGTAGACGCATTCTAGAAAATCAAATTATTTTGCAAGCTCAAACTACCAGATAGGTGTAACATCGAATTACACCCAAGATGAAAGGTCCTTTCTAAAGTGTACTTGGATGCAAATTGGCATGAAGATGCAAAGGATGTCATTTTAGCTGCTTATTCTTGTTTTACAGTCGTTCCCCGGAGTCCCTGGTATTACACTGTTTGTACAGTGAAGCCTCCCTGGACATAAAAGTACAGAATCAATGGACTGTCTAAAAGACAGCTGTTTTATCCTCTGTTTTATCTGTAAGTGCTTTGGCTGTTGCCTGCGCATTGTAACGGTGCCGGGCTCCCGTCCTAAAGGAGAATTAAATCCGAAATATAATTTTTGCTGCTACATTATGTAAATGAAATATAAATGAACTTTACATTTTGTTTCAATATAAAAACATCATTTTTGTAATTGTTTGGTTTTTTGTTTGCAACGTGCATTCATTTCTGAGAGGACAATACTCACTTTGGTCTGCCCGGGGATATGAATTATAGAGATGTAGATGCGGCCATCCTCATTTTACCTCAAATTTGGAGGATGACTGAGTTTTACAAAGCAAATTTAACACAATATTGCTACATAGTGGCAAATCCCTGGATAGAAGGCAAATGACAACACAACCGCACGTAGACCTATATAGGATCGGCAATGGACGAGCTTCGATAGAATTGTACCACAAATATCAGATCAGTCTGATCTCGAAATGCTTTTATACTACTTTGAGGTGTCTTCAGATCCCAAAACATAATAATCGGAGACTCAGTAAAGGTGCAGAATAAATTAACGCTCATACTTATTATTCCTGGGCTCTGATGCAGTGTTCTGTCTTCTTCCCCAGTGTTCCCGATATCTTACAGTCTCCTCATTGATGTCAACAGCTCTGGGTTATGGCTTCTTCTGTGACGTCAACAGCCCTGGGTTATGGCCTCCTCTATGACGTCAACAGTCCTAGATTATGGACTCCTCTGTGAAGTTAGCAGCCCTGGGTTATGGCCTCCTCTGTGACGTCAACAGTCCTAGGTTATGGACTCCTCTGTGACGTCAACAGCCCTGGGTTATGGCCTCCTTTGTGAAGTTAGCAGCCCTGGGTAATGGCCTCCTCTGTGACATCAATAGCCCTGGGTTATGGCCTCCTCTGTGACGTCAACAGCCTTATGTTATGGTCTCCTCTGTGACGTCAACAGCCTTATGTTATGGTCTCCTCTGTGGTGTCAACAGCCTTTGGTTATGGCCTCCTCTGTGACATCAACAGTCCTGGGTTATGGCCTCATCTGTGATGTTAGCAGCCCTGGATTATGGCCTCCTCTGTGATGTTAGCAGCCCTGGATTATGGCCTCCTCTGTGACATTAGCAGCCTTGGATTATGGCCTTCTCTGTGATATCAACAGCCCTGGGTTATGGTGTCCTCTGTGACATTAGCAGCTCTGGGTTATGGTGTCCTCTGTGACATTAGCAGCTCTGGGTTATGACCTCCTCTGTGACATTAGCAGCTCTGGGTTATGACCTCCTCTGTGATGTCAACAGCCCTGGGTTACGGCTTTTTCTGTAATGTCAACAGCCCCAGGTTATGGCTTCCTCTGTGACATTAGCAGCCCTGGATTATGGCCTTCTCTGTGACGTCAAGAGCCCCAGGTTATGGCCTTCTCTGTGACGTCAAGAGCCCCAGGTTATGGCCTTCTCTGTGACATCACCAGCCCTGGGTTATGGCCTCCTCTGTGACATCACCAGCCCTGGGCTATGGCCTCCTCTGTGACATTACCAGCCCTGGGTTATGGCCTTCTCTGTGATGTCAACATCCCTGGGTTATGGCCTTCTCTGTGACATTAGCAGCCCTGGATTATGGTCTTTTCTGTGATGTCAGCAGCCCGGAGTCACAGCTGAGGCCTCCAATCACATAGGGGCCATCATCATCATGACGCTTTCAAGGAGATAGGAAGATATAGGGAATGCCAGAAAAAAAAAGACAAATGTGGAGCCCAAGAGAGGAGAGAAAGATGAGCTTGAGTGTATTTTTTTATGGTTATTATAGCCTTATGTCTGAAAAGACCTCAAAATATCATAATGACCCATGGGTGGCAAACTCCAAAACAGATTGCACCCGGGGCCCACAAGACTTCAGTTACGCCACTGACCAAGGGAATGATTATGTTGTTCCCACTTGAGGGGATACTGTATTATATGGGGGCCACTGGAGGGGACATTAAATTATGTGGAGGGGCCAACTAATGGTCAAGTGTACTGGGTCCATTATGTGAGGCACTGACACAAGAAACAGATGGGAGTGGGTTGTAGCTTTCATCTAGAGTAACTGATGTCACAAATCTGAGAATGTGATATTTTTTGGTATGTCTATAAAGCATGAACAGAATCATCACAGCAACCAACGTTAGGGGACAAATTGTGAAATAAATCATCGAGCTAGCGTCTTCTCATTGTGGATTCCAAGGGTAACCGCAACGTACACATCTGATCTTAAAAACTCTACATAGCGTCCCCATTGTGAGCGCGATTAACATGAAGTATATTGTATTAACTATATCCACAAACGAAAGCGCTTCGGTATATATCTATGATGTCAGGTAATCGGCCAGCGTACAGGAAACTAATTATACTGGGAGGGAAAGTGAATGAATTATTGAAAAACCACATGGACGGGTTTATGGGCAATGGAGACTCATTTCTAAAGGTAAAATACAATAATAGAAACACAACGAGCTTCAGCATTACTGTGTATTACACTTAAAGGGCGCGCTCTGCATGGGTCTACATTGGGATTGTAAAGGTGAGATTTGTAACGTATGGTTTAGAATGTAAATGTGCAATGTAGACTGAAAAAATGTAACAAAAAGTTATAGTCACCTTTCCTCACCTCTTCTCGACCTCTTTGTAGCATGTGGTGACATCAGGTTCCTGTGATTGGGCCTTAGTGATCACATGGTCATGAGGTCATGATGCTTAGAGCACCCCATGTCATCCAATCACAGGTCTCAGCTGTGACCGTGGGTGTAAGTCCGGAAGAGGGCCAGGAAAGCACCATGAACGCCCAGAGGAGGCCTGGAAGAAGTGAGGGAAAATCAGTATAAGTATTTCTTATTTCTTCCACACCTTCCCTTGGGCCTCCACCTATTACAGTTAGAGTCTGAAGAGGGCGCCGAGTATAAAAAGTTAACTTCCAGTTCTATATCTTTGGGTCATACCATCTGAACCCAAAATGAAATGAATCTTCATTAGGGTTGAGAAGATCTTGAGATTTCAGGATCGATTTTAAAAACCCGATTTTCGATAATTTTCCAGCCGATCCCGATTGTGAAATTTGCTCGATCAACGATCTTTCCCAATCCCAATCGCTCAACCCCAGTCAATGCTTCTCTATGGGAAAAGTCACTTTTAGGGTTGAGCTGATCTTGAGACAACCTCTGACCTCGATCCCGCTAGAAAAGATCGGGATCGGAATTCTGATCGCGATCGTGAAATTTACTCGATCGACGATCGGGATCCAATCTTTCCAATCCCAATCGCTTAACCCTAGTCATTGCTTCTCTATGGGAAAAGTCACATTTAGGGTTGAGCCGATCTTCAGATTTCAGGATCGACTTTAAACTCCGATTTCCGATCATTTTCCAGCCAATCCCGAAATTTGCTCGATCAACGATCGGGATCCGATCTTTCCAATCCCAATCGCTCAACCCTAGTCATTGCTTCTCTATGGGAAAAGTCACTTTTAGGGTTGAGCCGATCTTGGGATAACCTCCGACCTCGATCCCGCTGGAAAAGATCGTGATCGGAAATTCCGATCGCGATTGTGAAATTTACTCAATCCCCAATCAGAATCTGATCTTTTACGATCCCGATTGCTCAACCCTAATCTTCATAAGTTTGTCCATTTCTGGATAGGACCCCCTGACCTGCTGGGCCGTTGGTTGTCCTAATGGTACGTCCCCCACTGATAACTCTATGTATTTCTACGGTGACGTGTTGCTTACTAGATACACCGCCCAGGAACCCGGCCCATACAAGTTCTCGACATACTGCAGATCTATTTTTCATCTTCTCCTTATTACACCCGTACCGAGCACCTAGCTGTAGCTCCCAAATAATCGTGATTTGTAATTCCGGCAACATCTTCAATATCACACAAATCATAGAAATAGTTTCAGCATTGTCTGATGTGACCCAGAACGCTCTTCATCATTTCTTGCCAACGATATGCAAATCTGCATTAAAAATCCAATGAAAACATCACAAACATTTCCAAAGAGTTGCTGGTGATTTTTGTGTGTATGCTTTATTACTTTTCTTCTGAGACATTACATCCGGAGTTATGAATCAAATTACAGACAGCAATTATCACTAATCTCCTTCAGCTAACAATGGATTTCTTGCCCTCGTGTTATGGAGTAACGGAGTAAACAAAAAAAAAAGATGACAATAATGGTGCATGGTAACTGCTTAATTGCTGATACCGGAGACCTGTTTGCTTCATTTCTTTCATTTCCTCTGATTAATAATATATTTGTAATGGAGCCTTGAATGTAAAAGTGTTTACTGAGGTATCTCCTGGGCTTCAAAGATGTCTTACAGTTTTCTTTTCTCGCAGTAAAGAGCACGATACAATGTAACCGTTCCCGCTCTAATGAGACAATGCCAGCAATAATCTTTTATTCATTCATCGCACTGACGGCTAATGAACACTTAAACTACATATGTTACTTAGTGATAGGCGAGAAGAAGGGTGGAGGTTTGACTCATGGTTCTATGTACGGTCCAAGGCGGGTCTTGAATAGGCCTCAGCCCCAGGTGTGGGCTCATTACTGGGCCATAAAAGGCTGTAAACCCTGCACGTCAGGGTAGATCCTGGGAGCGAGAGGAGGTGACTCAGTCGGGTCTGGTGAGGCTGTAATTTTTGTTTACTCATGTGGCTGGTAGTAAGTATCACGTACAGTTAGTACTTTATTGTTTAGTTAGTGCTCGGACGAGCAGGGTTTTTGTTTGACATTCTTTTGCCTGAAGTTAAGGCTGTATTTTAATTTGCTTATTTTTTTAATCCTCTGGCTACTTAGTCCCCCCTGGTGTCCACTTACCTGCAGAGATGGCTGGTCCAGTGCTCGGTATTCTCGTTCTTCTTCGCCTCCCTGCCCCCCGCCTCCCAGGTTAGGAGAGTGTGGGCGGGTACTGGGAGGGGAAATGTCATGTCTCCCTGCCCTGTACCCGCCCACACTCTCCTAAGCCACAAACCCCACCTTCTTCCTATCTCTTTAACATTAACCTGGGAGGCGGAGGCAGCGAGGCGAAGAAGACCGAGAACACCGGGCACCAGACCAGCCATCTCTGCAGGTAAGTAGCTACTAGAGATGTTAGCTAGTCTCCCATTAGAATGAATGGACGCAGCCGGCGCGCAAGGGATTAAGGCTGTGTGCCGGCTGCTTCCATTCATTCCTATGGAACCGCAGCGAGCCTTCACACTGAGTATACACTCTGCTCAGTGTGAAGGCTAACATTGTTAGCTTTTCCCACAATGCTTGGCCAGTAGCAAAGCATTGTGGGAAGTAATCACCGATCTCGATCCCACCTAAAAAGATCGTGTTCGGAATTCCGATCACGATCGTGAAATTTTCTCGATCACCGATCGAAATCCGATCTTTTCCGAACACGATCGCTGAACCCTAGTCAGGACAAGTTGAATAATGGACCAGCCTCCAGGAAGGACAGGCAAAGAACAGCGCTCACCCAAACATGTTTTGGTGACCCACCGTGGCAGGATCAATTTGCACTTGAGAACGGGCTATACGGCCCGAAACGTGTCGTGTGTTAATAAAGCCATTCTTCTATATCCATTTGGGTGGGCGCTGTTCTTTGCCTGTCCTTCCTGGAAGCCGGTCCATTATTTAACATGAAGAGCCAGAAGGATTGGTGCTGGACTTGGTTCTCCAAGATATTTGGTTCCTTCGTAAATTGTCTTCATAGAAGTGATGGCCGTCATACATGTATTCACATGATCGGTGAGAGTCACCCAATTTTGTGATCGATGGTGGTCACAGTCGTCACACCTACCTATCTTTTCTAATTGTTCATGAATAACCCGGATGGCGAATCTTCACAACTTCCCATTTTCTTTCCTTTTAGCTGAAATTGACCTTATTAATACCAATTCTAATCTTCCATATACTACGATTCATTTTGCGGAGCTTCAAGACACAAATCTTTTTGACCGATGCCGTATATCTCCCTGACATCCGCATAATCCATACATAGTGCTTTATATAACCCAATGACGTCAACGTAAGGCCGCGCTATTTTAACAACAGTCATTTCAATTTCTCAATAAAACTTTATGGCTAACAACAAAAAAATGATCCGTGTCAAAAATTTCGCAATGCAGCAAATTCGCTTTTTTTTTTTTTTTTTGGTTCCAAGGATTGAGCTACTTTCCATCTCCGTATTTTTACTTCAAATTTGTTTCCAGAGAGGAACACTTAAAATAGAGCATGTTATACAACCTTAATTCTAAAAAAGAGTATGAGGATGTCAAGTACATTCCCTTCAGTGTGACATAAATTAAGAAAAGATTTCCCCAAAAAAATGGTATGAGATATATCGCCCGGGGCTTTGTAGCTAGAACACAGGCACGGTTGTTTTAATCCTATATATCTTATCCATAGACTGAGTGATTAATACTGAATCATAAATCATTTATTAATCAATGCGGGGCGAGGAAATACGGAAAATGTGATTGTATATTTAAAAAAAATAAAATAAAATAAAAAATTTAAAAATTGAGAAAATTGACTTCTTTTTGGGGCATCAGATTTCCGTCCGACCACAATGTACGTCATTAAAGTTTGGCCGGGACAAATCCCAAATTGTTGGAATATTTTGGTTGAATCCAGTTATTTGCAAACCGATTTACACATTTCTAGGGGTCTAGAACAAAATCCAAAATGCAAACATCAACCAATGCAAAATTTTTAGGAAATAAGGTCAAGAAAATTTTCTCTGGGTCCAATCAATTCTGACAATCTGTTTTCTCCACTAGAATGACCATTTGGTCAATATTTGACCGAGGAGTTGGGTGACCTTGATGACCTGAGAGACCAATGTTGCGGCTTCATATCAAAATAAAGAAAATTGGCCAAAGGATACAATCTGCACAAAGCGATAGGTAACCACTCGTGTTGTGCGAACCTTGGCGAGATTTGTCTTTTACGAATATTTGCAGGGCTTGCCGGGTAGTTTCATTTCTGGGTAAACTTGTTGGGTCTAAACCAGAACTTCTATATTATACTCTGGAGTCTCTTCAAGTATATCAGTTTTACTCACCCCTTCTGGGCTCCATCGTGGTGTATGGTGATCCCTTGGCATCCACCTTGGTACTCTTCCTGAAATACATCAGTTTTACTCACCCCTTCTGGGCTCCATCGTGGTGTATGGTGATCCCTTGGCATCCACGTTGGTACTCTTCCTGAACTACATCAGTAGCCCCTGAGACATTGTTGTACCACGTGTGACCACCAAGGCCCAATCACAAACCCCAACACTCCCATGGGGCCACTGACATCATTCCAGAAGCCAGAAGAGGCCTAAAGAGGACGTCAAAGGATTGCCCAATGCCAGAACAAAACCCAGGAGAGGTGAGTCAGGGCGGGTTCACATCTGAGACCAGAAGACGCTCATGGCGCTCAAATCGGGTTAGCAAAGTGACCGCCGTTTCCATGTCTGCTGTCCAGTTTCTCAGGCAGAAGATGGAAACCTGAAAGCGGAGACCAGGGCACAGGGGTGAATCTGCCCTAAGACTGTTATGTTTCCTAACCCACTCTGAGCCTTCGCTTATTCTGAAGAGACCCCAGAGTCTAATAATGGTTTGTGGGTGGCAAACCCCACAAATTTCAGGTCCAGCCAAACCTGCAATTTTTTGAAAATCAGTAATGAATAGGGTTGAGCCGATCTTGACTTTTCAGGATCGATTTTAAAATCCGATTTCCGATCATTTTTCATTCGAACCCGATCTCGATCCCAATTCCGATCCCAATACAAGTCAATGGGATTTTTTTTATTAATCGGAGATCGGATTTTAAAAGCAATCCTATTCACTATACAGCGTGGAATCTAACAATTGAACGCTTTAATTGTTAGAATCCACGCTGTGTAGTGAATCACTAAGTAGCCAGAGGATTTTTTTTTAATCCTCTGGCTACTTAGTCCCCCCTGGTGTCCACTTACCTGCAGAGATGGCTGCTTCGGTGCCCGGTGTTCTTCTTTGCCTCGCTGCCGCTCCATGCTGCTCTTCTCGCATCGCTGCCCCCTGCCTCCCAGGTTAGGAGAGTGTGGGTGGGTTAGGAGAGTGTGGGTGGGTACTGGGAGGGGAGACGTCACATCTCCCCGCCCTGTACCCGCTCACACTCTCCTAAGCCACAAGCCCCGCCTACCTAGCTCTTTAAACACTAACCTGGGAGGTGGAGGCAGCGAGGCGAGAAGAGCAGCGTGGAGCGACAGCAAGGCAAAGAAGAACACTGGAGCAGCCATCTCTGGAGGTAAGTAGCTACTAGAGATGTTAGTTTACTCTCCCATTAGAATGAATGGAGGCAGCCGGCGCGCAGGGGGTTAAGGCTGTGTGTCGGTTGCTTCCATTCATTCCTATGGAACCGCAGTGGAGCCTTCACACTGAGTATACACTCCGCTCAGAATGAGCAGAGCGTATACTCAGTGTGAAGGCTAAGCAAAGCATTGTGGGAAATAGTACCGATCTCGATCCCACCTAAAAAGATCGTGTTCGGAATTCCGATCGCGATCGTGAAATTTTCTCGATCGCCGATCGGAATCCGATCTTTTCCAAACACAATCGCTCAACCCTAGTAATGAACAAGACTTGTTGCAAACCGTTTCACTCATCCCTAGTAATGGGAAATGGTGCAATGGTTGTTGGGGGTGCGGGAGCCACCCATAAGCTGCTCTACATTGGCCACAGTATTTAGATACGGGGATAGGGCAGCTCACTAAGTCTTTGACTCGTTGATGGAAAGTCTAGCTACAATTCTGATCTGTAAATGCAAATTTTTAAACTATACCAATAATTTACATACACTATAATATATTTATGGCGCGCCTTTAGATTTATTCGATCTGCGAAAGCCATGCAAATTAAAAAAAATATTCCTCTATAAGTATTGCACACTCAGAATGCTGAAGTTAATCAACCTGGAATTAGGTGTAATTTCCAAATGGCAGGCCCTATATTGTTCACTTAAATATTTAATATGAGGGATTAATGAGCAGACATGGGGCCGGGGAAAAGTTTCATTATAGAGCTTAAAGGCACAGTAAAGGATCGGCGCGCTTTAACTCGACATCGCATTTTTCACACTTATTTATCATGATTTCCATTACATTGTAAATGTAGGTCACATCACTTATCTACCAAATAAGCCCATATTATAGAACACGTTGCTATTGCATATCATTTTGCCACGGAACGAATTCTATGCTCAAGGCAGAACGCAGAGCGATTTTTCATGTTTTATGAAAATGTGTGCCGAATGCAACAAATAGTATTAGATAATCAGGATTTGACATAACTATATATTTCCAAATTGAAAATATTGTTCGTGTTTTTTTTGGCAATCACTATCATATTTCACTTTCGCTTATAGTCTGTTTTGCATTTCTGTAAGTTTCTTGATCAGACTGAAAAAAAATACTAGGACTAGAGATGAGCGAACACTAAAATGTCCGAGGTTCGAAATCCGATTCGAGCAGCCGCACACTGTTCGACTGTTCGAACGGATTTCGAACCCCATTATAGTCTATGTGGGGAAATGCTCGTGGGAGTATGCAAAATTCGATAAAATCATACTTACCAAGTCCACAAGTGACAGTCGGTCTGGATTCTCCTTGAAGTCTTCTCCGGACGCAGCGCCCCCATGGTGTCTTCCGGCTGGAATTCACTCTGCCTAGGCATCGGGGCCTAGGCAGAGCCCACTGTGCATGCGCAGTCGGCTCTGCCTAGGCCAGATGCCTAGGCAGAGTAAATTCCAGCCGGAAGACGCCGCGGGGACGCTGCACGTAGAAGACTTCTAAAGGTAAGAGAAGAACCAGCGTTGATTGGCAGAATGTATAGCATGTATAGAATGTATAGCATTCTGCCAATCAACGCTGGTTCTGCATCGAACCTTAAACTTCGAACAGGTAGTAGTGTTCGATCGAGTACGAGTATTTCGAATACCGTAGTATTCCATCGAACACTACTCGCTCATCTCTAACTAGGACGAAAGAAAATTTGGGTAAATGTTTTTGCATGGGTGGAAAGCAAACATCACCAAGGTCTAAACGACTAAAGATGGGCAAACTGGTCGCCGTGAGCCGGAGTCGACCCAAATATTGCAAATTGTATCATTTGCCTTGAACAACATGCATTGCAACAACATGCAACCGCAACACAATTTGCGGTATATTTGCCACAACATGCATTGCAGTAAATTAGCATACCCTGGAGTCACTTCAGACCCTAGAATATAACAGGGGAGATGCAAAAAAAAATAATCCAAAAACACCAAAAACAATCATATTCACCTTCTGTTACCTCTTTTGGTCCAATGTTCTCCTGGTGACGTCATTCACTTGGGGTCACTGCTGAGGTCTGTGGTTGGGGGTCACCTAGTGTCATGACACAGGGCTCAGTGGTGACCCAGGGCACATGATGTCACCAAGAAAGCTAAGAAAGTGCACTGGACAAAAATGGCCACCACGGCATGCATTGTAAGACCCTAGAGTATAATAGATAGAGGCCCAGGGGAGGTAAAAAAAAAAAAGCACTTATATTCACCTTCTATCACTTTGGGCCTCCTCATGGGGTCCAATGCTCTTCTGGTGACATCATGCATCCAGAGTCACCAGTTAGATATGTGATTGGGCGACAGCGGTCACATGAGCATGCAGAGTGTCTCAAAGTCATGTGATTTGGCCTAAGCGGTGACCTCAGGCACTTGACATCACCAAGAAGACCAAGAAAGAGCGCCGGATGGAGTCTGAAGAAACCCTAGAGTGTAATGATTTCACTTCTGGTTCTATCTGAACTTGTTCGACCTGAAACAAATCAGGGACCCAAGCCCGCCGAACCCGAAACAAATTTAATCTTGGAAGGTTGCTCATCCCTAGATATGACCAGCAAAGTGAGATATGTCTGTAGGTTGTAGAATAGACCTGGCGCCCCAATATTGGAGACCTTTATGGCTGTAAAGTAAGGTCAGTACTTAAAAAATAGGTGCAGCACCCAAGTCACAATAGATTTTTCGGTCAGAAAAAGAATCCTTCAACAGAAATCCATGGCTTTCTCCCTTACAGATGAACTTCATTCAGTCGGGCTACTCCAAGGTGGTTGTGGCCACAGACTTTAAGTACAGACCCATAGGTGATTACTACCGTTATCAATTCCATGCAGACCCCACTATTGACCAGTAATTTATCGGTGAAATCCATGGCTTTTAAGCCGTAGTGTAAATTCCAATTGTTGGATTCCATGCCAATTAATTTGCAAAATTTGCAAATTTGATTCAAATTCCATCAAGTCAGGTTCCAGGACCTTAGTGTTGTAAATGAACCCTTTCAAGACAAATGACTCACTGTCCATCACTGGTTGGGAAGATCTTGCCTGTACTATGTAGGAATTCTATTTCAGATCTGCTGGTATGGTCTGGTACGCTTTTAGCCCATCAGTGGTTGTATTTACAGTTTGTACTGCCCTAGGCCAGAGTGAATTAATACATTGTAAATTATTAATTGTACGTCCTGCCAGCTCATTCCTCACTGCCAACATGCATCCCTGAATAACTCTGACATTATAAATGGGAAGCTGACACTAAAAAATTGCTTATTTTTCTACAACAACCTAGAAGGCGCTGCTTATGGACTGTGGTGCTCGGTAATTTTAAGACACCAGTATATGATCTATACCCGTGTTTCTCAACCTTTTTGAGCCTAGTACCCTTTAATATGGAAAAAGTCCAACTAAGTACCCCCTAAATTAACAAAATAAGCCTTTGTTATATCAGATTGGATGGGAAGAGTAGCCCAGCCCGCAGCATTATTCTTCCAAGTGACAGGCCCCGTTATAAGGTAATGGGTCCATGGGAGAAGATGGTGTTGGGGGCAGATGATAGGTCCTGGTTAGGGTTGAGCGATCGTGTTCAGAAAAGATCGGATTCCGATCGGCGATCGAGAAAATTTCAAACGGAATTCCGAACACGATCTTTTTAGGTGGGATCAAGATCGGTGATTATTTCCCACAATGCTTTGCTACTGGAGAGGGGCTGCCAGCAGTGTCCCTCGTCAGTAGCAGCAGGGGACATGGGCGAGGACGTGGACGTGCATACCCATCCGGGTGTCCAGTCCACAGTCCAGGTAATGGAGAGGGGCTGCCAGCAGTGTCCCTCGTCAGTAGCAGCAGGGGGCGAGGATGTGGACGTGCATACCCAGCTGGGTGTGTAGTCCACAGTCCAGCTACTGGAGAGGAGCTGCCAGCAGTGTCCCTCATCAGTAGCAGCAGGGGACATGGGCGAGGACGTGGACGTGCATACCCAGCTGGGTGTCCAGTCCACAGTCCAGGTAATGGAGAGGGGCTGCCAGCAGTGTCCCTCGTCAGTAGCAGCAGGGGGCGAGGATGTGGACGTGCATACCCAGCTGGGTGTGTAGTCCACAGTCCAGCTACTGGAGAGGAGCTGCCAGCAGTGTCCCTCATCAGTAGCAGCAGGGGACATGGGCGAGGACGTGGACATGCATACCCAGCTGGGTGTCCAGTCCACAGTCCAGGTACTGGAGAGGGGCTGCCAGTATTGCCTCTCGTCAGTAGCAGAAGGGTACGTGCGCGAGGACGTGGATGTACATACTCAGCTGTATATCCACCCCACAGTCCAGCTACTGGAGAGGGGCTGCCAGCAGTGTCCCTCGTCAGTAGCAGCAGGGGACATGGGCGAGGACGTGGACGTGCATACCCAGCTGGGTGTCCAGTCCACAGTCCAGGTACTGGGGAGAGGCTACCAGCAGCAGCAGGGGACATGGGTGAGGACGTCGATAACCAGCTGGGTATCCACTCCATAGCCCAGGTACTGGAGATAGATTCAGTCAGCAAACAATTTACTCTTCCTCCTCATCCTCCTCATCCTCCTCCTACAACCCCAGCCCCTAATTCTGCATGTGATTTTTTTTAATATATATATATATATATATATATATATATATATATATATATATATTTATATAAAAAAAATGTACATTATCTCTCCCCCCCCCCCCCCAGGGGGTTGCAACTCAATTTTTTAGGGCTCCAGCCCAAGGGCCTACAAAATAATTTTTTAGGGCTCCCCCCTAGGGCCTGAAAATTAATGCTTTAGGGCTCCCCCCAAGGGACTGAAAATTAATGTTTTAGGGCTCACCCCAAGGGCCTGAAATCTAATTTTTTAGGGGTCAGCCCAAGGGCCAAAAAATGAAACACTGCTGCTTTCTAAAGGCTCTACTCATGTGAAGGGCCAAAAGCACTGTAGTTTAAAGGCTCCACTCATTCCAAGGGCCAAAAACACTGCTTTCTAAAGGCTCTACTATGTGAATCTGATATTAACTTAAAAAGGACCCATCCAAATTACAAACAAACGTTTCCGAGTACCCCCTGCCAACTTGATAGAAATGCCAGGGCCCTCCTCTAGGGCCTCGGGTCGCACAACTCGGGGGTCCGCTACCGTTAGGAAAGCTCCCGAGTCCCGGAATCCAACAACTGTTCGGCCATCCAGTAGGACCTCCTGCAAGTGCTTCCGCTGAAGGTTTGCGGGATGTGTGGCGGAGGGCTGAATCCCATAGACCCCTGGAGGTGGAACAGATGGGTCATTCATGGAGTCATCTGGAAATGGGGCCAAACTTTCTGTCCTAGGGGTGGTTCCCAGGTAGTGAATAGGCCGGGATGCCACGGTGGCCCGTGCCCCCATGTTAGCAGGGCAACTAGCTTGCAAATGTCCAGGCCGCCCGCACCCAAAACATCTGCGCTCTAGCATTCTTCCAGTGGGTCGTTGTCTAGGGACAGGGTTGTTCATAGCTGGAGGCCGATGGGCTGGGGCAGGGGTAGAGGGGGAATTGTAATCCTGAGGCCGGACACGAAAGGTGGGTGGCTGGCTGAAGGGTGTCTGGCGGACTGTGGTAGTTTTCCGCTCCTCTGCAAACAACCTCTTCCACTGCGGCTTGATGGTCAGGCCCTCATCTGCAAGGGAAGCAGCTTGCTCCACTGTGGCTGGGTTCCGTTCCAGCACCCACTCACGGATCTCAGCGGGGCACTGGGAAAAGAACTGTTCCTTAAGTATGACTTGGAGGATCTTATCGACTGTGACAGCCTCCTCTCCTTCTAGCCAGCGCTTGCATGCTTGCTTCAACTTGTGGGCGAACATGTGGAAGGAGCTTCCCCCATTGTAAGACAAAGAGCGGAACTGAACTCGGTAGGTCTCTGGAGTGACTGCATAATACTTCTGCACCGCTCTTTTAATGGCCTCATAGTCCCGCTGATCACTAGGGTCCATGGCTCTGAGAGCTTCCGCAGCCCCATCTCGTAGGTGCCCCACCAGATACCGGACCCAATCCTTCTCTGGGACTTCCATCAGGCGGCACTGGTGTTCGAAGTCCTGAAAATATCCATCAACATCCCCAGCCGCTTCATCAAAGGTCTTGAAGTGTTTATGGGAGACATATGGTGGTTCTCTCACTGTTGGGCTGGGGGTCGACGTTTGATTATAATTCCGCGTAGTTATCTCAGCCATTCGCATTTCATGCGCCATTCTTTCCTTTTCATGCGCCATTCTCTGTTCCTCCTTCTCCGTTTCCTGAGCCCTCTGTAACGCTCTACTCCTTTGCTCTGCAGTTGCTCCTAGCCCCAGCACTGCCAATTCCTCCTCATACAAAACAACCCATCTGCTCTTTTGGGTCTGTACCTGCCACTCCCGTATCTCTACTGTCTCCTGGGGGCAGCCCTCCTCATGGTCGCTTTGCAGGGTCATCTCCTCCAGTGCCTCGATCAGTTGATCTTTCGTTCTTCCCTGGTAACTCAGGTTTAGTTCCCGGGCCCTTACTTGTAGACTTGCCATAGTCCAGTTCCTGTATTCTGAGGTTGTGGCTCCATTAATCGCTGGGCTGCTGTAGTCCATCTCGCTGTCCGCTGTTGATCCCACCGCTGCCAACCAGTTGTCACGGAGCAAAGGTATACGTCTTCCTCCGGATGGTCTTTTGAATCAACACGGACGCAAGAGGTCGGGAGACAACAGCAATTTATTGTAATCCACAAAGTTAGTAGCCGGCGGCGGTCACATCAACCGTAATAACAATAAGTCCACAGAAGTCACAATCCAATGATAACTTTGGTTCCTTGGTCCTGTAACTATATCCTGGCTCTCTGCAGAGCTGTGCACAGGCCGGCTAACACATACTAACTGCTAGCTACATCTATATACTAAACTGTTACTTCCTATATCTGGAGGTGGGAAGGGCTGAGTCACAGATCCTTCCCCCCTCACCTATGCCAAGGAGAGCAGACTCCCTGTCTCTTTTGAACAATGCACAGTCCAACATCTTCTTGGAGACACTGATCAGATTATCTCCACCCATTGTCCTCACTAGTTAGAGGTATTTGCATACAATGTGCTAACACACTAGACCCTAATCAGCCAACTACACACTGATGTTTACAACAGGTTAGAGAATACATTCCACATGAAATATATATTACACATTGCCTATTGCCGGACTCTAACCATCCCGTGACAACCTCTAAATAAAAAAATGTTTCAAAAAAATTAGGTTCCCCTTATTTCTAACACCGATGATGTCTTTGACTCTTTAGATGATCCGGAATTTTCACTTGAGGGAATCCATTGTATCATGTCGCCTCCAATCTTCCAGGCTCACGAGAAGTGTCATGGCTTGTCATACACAGAAGACTCCTCGGGGGCGTAGCTTTAGGGGGTGCAGATGTTGCAGTAGCATCTGGGATCTGGTGCCATTAGGGCGCCCAAAGGCCTCTGAACGGCGTATCAATCTTATAAAGAGCAAATGGTTCAAGGAAGGCGAAGGAATCATTTCAAAGAGATTAGAACACCTCTAAAGAAAAGGGAAAAAATATCCCTTTTCAATAGAAATTTGTTGATAAAACCTCCAATATTTGTGAGTATTTCAGTATCAAAGAATTTGGAATATTCCCTTGAGGCTCCCGAGAAGTGCCATGGCCTGTCATACACATCAATCCTCAGGGGCGTAGCTTTAGGGGGTACAGATGTAGCAGTAGCATCTGGGCTCTGGTGCCATTACGGGGCTTAAGGCCTCTCTTCTGCATATCAATCTTATAATAGCATACCATGTGATAGATGGGAGCCATATTATTGTCTTGTAGGAATCATATGCCTAAATCTCCACCATCAACTTGATTGGATTGGCCAAGCAAACATGTTGAAGGAGTTGTACCATCAAGGACGTGTATCCCCTATCTACAGGATAGTAAATAAGTGTCAGATCTCTGGGGGTCCAACTACTGGATCACCAATGATCAGGAAAACAGGGTTCCAAAAGTCTCCTATGCCTCCACTTTGGGAATGGAGTGCCAGTGCACTTGCAGAACTAACACTTCATACTTGTACACTGCCATAGGGTTGTAAGTGCTGTTAACATTTCATCTCCCAGCAGCCTCATAGCAGTGCATGGAGCACCAGTCATGCAAGTACACTGGTACTCCATTCACAAGGAGGCTTTAGGGGTACCCAGTGCTTGGACCCCAATGATCTGACATAGGGTTGAGCGATCGTGTTCGGAAAAGATCGGATTCCGAGAAAATTTCACGATCGTGATCGGAATTCCGAACACAATCTTTTTAGGTGGGATTGAGATCGGTACTATTTCCCACAATTCTTTGCTTAGCCTTCACACTGAGTATACGCTCCACTCATTCTGAGTGGAGCGTATACTCAGTGTGAAGGCTCCGCTGCAGCTCCATAGGAACGAATGGAAGCAGCCGGCACAAAGCTTTCACCCCCTGTGCGCTGGCTGCCTCCATTCATTGTAATGGGAGACTAAACTAACATCTCTAGTAGCTACTTACCTGCAGAGATGGCTGCTCCGGTGCCCGGTGTTCTCATTCTTCTTCGCCTCGCTGCCACCGCCTCCCAGGTTAGTGTTTAAAGAGCTAGGAAGGCGGGGCTTGTGGCTTAGGAGAGTGTGGGCGGGTACAGAGCGGGGAGGCGTGACGTCTCCCCTCCCAGTACCCACCCACACTCTCCTAACCTGCCCACACTCTCCTAATCTGGGAGGCAGGGGGCAGCGAGGCGAGAAGAGCAGCGTGGAGCAGCAGCTAGGCGAAGAAGAACACCAGGCACTGGACCAGCCATCTCTGCAGGAAAGTGGACACCAGGGGGGACTAAGTAGCCAGAGGATTAAAAAAATCCTCTGGCTACTTAGTGATTCACTCCACAGCGTGGATTCTAACAATTAAGGTGTTCAATTGTTAGATTCCATGCTGTATAGTGAATAGAATTGCTTTTAAAATCGGAATTGGGATCGAGATCGGGTTCGAATGAAAAATGATCGGAAATCGGATTTTAAAATCGATCCTGAAAAGACAAGATCGGCTCAACCCTATCCGACACTTATTCCCTATCCTGTGATCAGTGTAGAAGAAAGCAATAAGCTAATACTAGAAACTTCTGATATTCCATATGCATTAGGGTGCCATTAGATCCCACCTAATATGCAAAGGCTGAGTGGCTGAAGATAGTTGAAGGCCTCCGTGCAAGAACAATTACAAACCCCCTGCTTTTCAATAGCTCAGCATAGAGAACCCCCTTATGTCTTCACCAATAATGGTTGGCCACAAAGTCATTTCTCTGCAAGCTAATAGGCAATAGAAAGCTCCTGTAAAGGTGACAGGGCCCCCTTGACCTACTGGCCCCCCTTTGCACATGTTACACCCTTGTTATAAAGGTCCCCATACATATTGGATCATCATCAGCTGAACCCATAGGACCACTTGACCATTTGTTGTATTTGGGGTCTCCCAACTTTCCCTTGACAGATGATGCCCGGGAAAAGAAGGTCACCAAGAATAGAACTTAAGATTAATAAGGAGTTGCTAAGACGTTTAATTATTCCTCTCAGGGATTCTACAGGACTTTTACTACTCTGGTTTTTCCGTAGAAGGAACCTTGATATTTGCAGAAGGAAGAATGGCTTTTAGTCAAACCTTAGCGTAAACCTAAGAATGGCAGGAAAAAGGTCAAAGGTAGAATGGGTTTCTCTGCAGAAGAACTCATTAAAGCTCTTGGCGTGTAGATTGTATGTTCATTAAGTTTTTTCCTCTTGGATTACCCTTTCTGACTACGTTTTGAGGCGTCAAAATAAAGAAAGGTATAGGGAAAAAAAAGCTGAAAAATTAATTTGAAAAAAAAAAATTAATCTAGGACTGGGAATACGTGAATTCTTAGTATGATTAAAATCAATTCTGAGCTAATTCCCAAGGTCTATCATCAGCTTGAGCACTTGTCAATCACTGTGTGTGTACAATGTTCTTGTCATCTCCAGTGACTTTTCAGAATAAGTTGTTGTGTGTGTATATAGAGTTGCGCTATTTATGGCCATTTATGGTAACCAGTGCTCTCCTCTGCATGCTCTATATTCAATTGACATCTGTCATGAATGCAGGGGTTGAAATTTACTGCTGCGATGTCTCCCGTATACTGTAGCACACACTCAGCAGCAGCATAGAGGACATTATACAGCAGTACTGCGGTGAGATAAAACACTTACTAGAGCCTTCTTCAGCAACCTCTGTGTTGTTCTCTCTTTCTTCCAATCTACAGTTACTTCTTTCTCCCCCCCTGTTTTATAGATATCTGAGGGCAACATGTGAGAACTAGAGATGAGTGAACACTATTTGAAACAGCCGTTTCGAATAGCACGCTCCAATAGAAATGAATGGACGTAGTCGGCACGCAGGGGGTAAAGCGGTCAGCAAAGTCTGCGTGGGAGACTACAAAGAGATAACATACTATGGAAAGATTGGCACCTGTTTTGTGTTTTCAACAGAGTTGTGACTCATCACTGCTGCAAATCACTGGCCAAAACATGGACGTGTGAATAAGGCCTGGTTCACATCTGCATCGGTAATCTGTTTGCGGAGTCCGCATGGGGACCCCCCCAAACAGATTACCGAACGCATTGGCAAGCGGTGTGCAGTGAAAGCACATGGACCCCATAGACTATAGTGGAGTCCATGTGCTGGCCGCGAGATCTCCACATGAGTCAGGTAGATCATGAACTACTTTCCTGTCTGCATGTTCCGTGCGGAAAACACACGGACCTCATTATAGTCTATGGGGTCCGTGTACTCTCACTGCACACCACTTGCCAATTCATTTGGTAGTTCGTTCAGGGGGTCCCCATGCGAACTCTCCCGAACGGATTACCGACGCAGATTAATAAGTAATTAGAATGTAAAGTGTTACCTATTGATATTTTGTAGCTGTTGGTTCTTCCTTATTTGTCTACAGGTGACCTAGTTTGTACTTGGTGCGACCAAGTAGAAATGAAATGTGCAAGAAATAATAATAATAAATTTAATCAAGTAAAAATAATCAAAGGATAGTTTTATTTTATTGCATTGTGTTGTTGCAATATGTAACTGCTAGGGTTGAGCCGATCTTGAGATTTCAGGATCGATTTTACGATCTGATTTCCGATCATTTTCCAGCCGATCCTGATCGTGAAATTTGCTTGATCACTGATCGGAATCCGATCTTTCCTGATCCCGATCGCTCAACCCTAGTCAATGCTTCTCTATTGGAAAAGTCACTTTTAGGATTGAGCCGATCTTGAGATTTCAAAATCCGATTTCCGATCATTTTCCAGTTGATCCCGATCGCTATTGTGAAATTTGCTCGATCTCCGATCGGAATCCGATCTTTCCCGATCCCGATCGCTCAACCCTAGTCAATGCTTCTCTATAGGAAAAGTCACTTTTAAGATTGAGCCGATCTTGAGATTTCAGGATTGATTTTAAAATATGATTTCCGATCATTTTCCAGCCGATCCCGATCGTGAAATTTGCTCGATGTCCGATCAGAATCCGATCTTTCCCGATCCTGATCCCTCAACCCTAGTCAATGCTTCTCTATAGGAAAAGTCACTTTTAGGGTTGAGCCAATCTTGAGATTTCAAAATCTCTGATCATTTTCAGGCCGATCCTGATCGTGAAATTTGCTCGATCTCTGATCAGAATCCGATCTTTCCCGATCCCGATCCCTCAACTCTAGTCAATGCTTCTCTATAGGAAAAGTCACTTTTAGGATTGAGCCGATCTTGAGATTTCAGGATCGATTTTACAATCTGATTTCCGATCATTTTCCAGCCGATCCCGATCATGAAATTTGCTCGATCTCCGATCAGAATCCGATCTTTTCTGATCCCGATCGCTCAACCCTAGTCAATGCTTCTCTATGGGAAAATTCACTTTTAGGGTTGAGCCAATCTTGAGATTTCGAAATCTCTGATCATTTTCCAGCCGATCCCAATCTTGAAATTTGCTCAATCGCTGATCAGAATCCGATCTTTCCCAATCCTGATCGCTCAACCCTAGTCAATGCTTCTCTATGGGAAAAGTCACTTTTAGGGTTGAGCCAATTGATTTCGAAATCCGATCATTTTCCAGTCGATCCCGATTGCTATCGTGAAATTTGCTCAATCGACGATCGGCATCCTGATCGCTCAACCATAGTAACTGCACGTATAAGGAAAAAAAAACATAATGAAATATCTCTACGTGTTAATGCCTACAGAGGTGAACATGAGATAAGACAGACGAGAATATAGTTTAGTAGGTTAATGGGGATATTGGAAGACCCGACCGCTTATTTGCATCTGTTATAAAGCCAGGTGCTGTAAAAAATATATAAATGTAAAAAAAAACTAAAAAAAACCTAAAACGTAAATCCCAACAGCGGTTGAATAATACAACAAAGACATTTAGAATGCAATTTTCCGCACGTCCCTGCTAGATTATTGTAAAGATCTATGAATCAAACTGACTCTATTAACACCATCCAGTATGTGAGTGATTTACTACCCGCTCCTCCAGCCTCCAACGTCAAATGTAAGAAATTTGTTTATTAAGTTTCATACATTTGATGCAAATCTCTCCGGCAGATAGGATTACATCAGCCCAGACCTGGCAGTTTATTTGATGCGCAAGGAAACAAGGAAGATGATACCAAGACATGCAGAAATTGATCGGTCCATTAAAACACAAGCGCTAAGTAACTCCTTCCTTGCCACAGCGAGACGGTTCGTGTCGTCGGCGGATGGAGATTAAAAATTGCCATAGTAAATAATACAAAAAAAAAATCCCATTTTTTTTATTTTTGGATTTTTTTTGTCAATAATTCTCCGGCTCAACCTGCTGGCCAAGAGCGAGATTGCAACGGTGTTTACGGTTCATATTAAAACATAAACTATCCCACAGCCTGGATTATGTTTCTGCAATCCCTCCCTCGGGGGGTAACCCCGGCACCCTGGCAGAATTAAGATATTATTAGCCACCTCGCGCTGCTAGCCCCGACCGCTTTCTGTTTCTTGCAGTTTCTTTAACCATTTATAGCCCAGCTGGCCACTTTCACGGAGCGATACCAGAGAGTCGGTGAAATGGATAGAAAAATATTCCATAGGTGCAGGTAGGTCAATGTAGACCCTGATCACATTGTAACATAGAGCTTCAATATGGGTTCTTTTTAGCTTTACTTAAAGGGATTCGTAACTTCTAGGCCTCGGGCCTTGGACAGAGCAGACTGCGCAGGCGCACAGGTCAAGGGAAAATGGCCACTTGCACAGTATTGTTAGCGGCCAGTTTCCCGTGACCTGTGCGCCTGCGCAGTCTGCTCTGCTGGAAGTTACGAGCCTGCACCAGAAGAAGACATTGAAGATGATGCGGCGGACGAAGAAGGAGGCGGCGCTTGGAGACACTTGGACGCCCCCATTGCTTTTTGAGCACTGGGGACCGCCCCCATCTCTGCGAGAGAACTAATTTGCATACCGGTAAAAACCAGTATTTCTAAGGAACGGCGTAGCGGAGACCACGTCTAAAGGCTATTCCAACGTCTTAGCCACAAAAAAAAGGGTTTTAATGGTAGAATCCCTTTAAGTTACCTGTTACTTACCTGTTGCAACCACTATCACGACTGTTCCAGCACTGCCCATGTCCTGGCCTAGTTCTACTTGGAGGATAGGTGGCTGAAACAGGATAGTGGATAGTGGTTGCCTAGATGGTCTTCTCCTGTATGTTGAGATGGAAGAGGAAGTAGAGACCAGCCTGGGCTTTGGCTCAAAAAACTGCAACAAAAAAAGAAGTGGTGCTTCCGCAACGTGGGGCTTCAGCCTAATACACGCTCCAGTCCCTTGGATCTCCAAAGTTACCAGTGTGGAGAGCAACTGTGGAGGCCGGAACGCTTGTTCTTCTGTTGACAACCTGCAATCCAAGTGGGGTTGGTGATGTCATTGAGAGTTGCAAGGAAAACAGGGTTGAGAGTCCAAGCCTTCTCAGCTGCCATATGCATGGATGATTCCCGGGGTACCGGGGTGCATATTAGTAATAAAGCTTAACCAATTCCGGGAATGTAGGCTTTATTACGCCCCAGAGAACTCTCAACTCTCAACCTTGACCATCATTATAGTCTATGGGGTATTTTTCAGCAGATTGGGTTTCTGTTTTGGGCTCGAAAAACGGAAACCTCAGCCCAGGTGTGAACCTCGCTCTGGTTCTCAGCATGGCCAAAAACCCGGATGTATATATGGTGATATCCAAGCAAAAGCAAATTAGTGAAGGAAGAAGAGGAACCGAATGCCCAGCTCATGGGCGAAACTGCAATTTTTGTAAATTGGCTCAAAAATTGTCAAAATTACATATTAGAATGTGTATTAGTTCTAGTTTCATAAAATAATGAAATCCACACTAGACTAATTACATAGTTTTTTTTCATCTTTGCACATGAAACTTGAATGAAAAGTAAAAATCTGAATAGTACAGCGTGTATTTCATGAATATGTAGTCAGCCATGAATGAGACGTATCCTCAAGGCCAGAGCAATATCCATGTGACCCCCAAGATCATTGCCATAGGAAACAATGAATGGAGCACAATCCATGGCCTTGGACTTCATCATCCATCGCATGACCTGCGAAAATTTCTCAAAAAATTCTAACTACAGCTTCTGAACCTTGCCCGGATGTGGGCACGAGAAAGTCATTATTTGTTGTAAAATGGAATATTCGTTGAAATGAAGGAATTTGGAGTGTCCTTGTGTAGCACAAAGGAAGACTTCAAGAGTGGAGGCAAAAATGTGGCAACAGGAATGTTGGATTGAAACATATCGCTTAGTCCTAGGGAGAATGTGTAGTGTTTTATGGCCGGCGTGTCCGAGCTTTCGGTGTTACGATAGAAATGCTTTTTGGTTTTACGGTAAAAATTTACTGGTTGACAATAAGAGTATCAAAGGTTAAGTAAAATTTTACTTATTTTCCAAAAATTCATAGTGTAGGTGAAGGGAACAAACCTTATAATATACTCCACTAAAGAAAGAGGCTGGATCTTTAAGTATTAAGGTTATATAACGAAGCCCGATGTCAACCCCAAAGATATATCTTGGGGTTTCCAAAGTGGGCTATAAAGGAGGGGCTATATCGTGGGGTTTCCAAGGTGGGTTATAAAGGAGGGGCTATATCGTGGGGTTTCCAAGGTGGGTTATAAAGGAGGGGATATATCGAGGGGTTTCCAAGTGGGATATAAAGGATGGGCTATATCGTAGGGTTTCCAAGGTGGACTACAAAGGAGGGGATATATCGAGGGGTTTCTAAGGCAGACTGTAAAGGAGGGGCTATATCGTGGTATTTCCAAGATGGGCTATAAAGGAGAGGCTATATCGTGGGGTCTCCAAGGCAAACTCTAAAGGAGGGGCTATATTGTGGTATTTCCAAGGCAGACTCTAAAGGAGGGGCTATATAGTGGGGTTTCGAAGGCAGACTATAAAGGAGGGGCTATATCGTGGGGTTTCCAAGGTGGACTATAAAGGAGGGGCTATATCATGGGGTTTCTAAGGCAGACTATAAAGGAGGGGCTATATTGTGGGGTTTCCAAGGTGGGCTATAAAGGAGGGGCTATATCATGGGGTTTCTAAGGCAGACTATAAAGGAGGGGCTATATCGTGGGTTTCCATCTTTAATAACTATATAGAGAGGGATTTTATTTGGGATTTTCCATCTTTGGCAACTTCATGGAAACCTTTTTTGAAATGACCACAAAAATTACATTAAAAAGTAGTTTTTCAAGGGGGTGACAGAACATGGTCATCTTGGAAAACTGAAAATCTGCTGGTCTGAGTAAGGGGGTGGTTTTTTGGCAATGGAGGCTTCACAGTATATGGAGAGAGATTATATTGGGGGGGTTTAAAGGTCAAAAGTAGAGTGCTGAGATCAGTAGGGATTAGGGTTGAGACGATCTCGAGATTCCAGGATTGATTTTAAAATCCGATTTCTGATCATTTTCCAGCCGATCCCGATGGTGAAATTTACTTGATCGCTGATCGGGATCTGATCCTTCCCAATCCCGATCGCTCAACCCTATTCATGATATATACATGAATAGGGTTGAGCCGATCTTGAGATAACCTCTGACTTCGATCCCACTGGGAAAAGATCGGGATCGGATTGTGAAATTTACTCGATCGCTGATTGGAATCCGATCTTTTCCTATCCTGATTGCTCAACCCTAGTAGGGATGTTAAAGGGAGTCTTTCACCTCCCCTAAACATAATGGAGAACATTACAGTGATAAACAATATACTTCTATCATGTATGTCACATTTGTAGACTTGACAACGTTGAGGTCTTATGCAAATTAGGCAGTTGGTGCACTGGGGGCGGACCTTCAGCCCCGGGAGCACTGCTCTTGCTGCTCAGGTTGGATGAGTGATGTCTTACCAGTGAAGGGATCCATTCCCAATGCACAAGGACGAGACGATAAGGGTCTGTAGACTATAGACTCCCTCTATAGACACTAAACATATGACCCTGAGGAGCCTATGTCCCTTCTTGCAGAATTACCCCAAGACAGAGCCATCCTTGATACAAGAACGCAGCCATAAAACCGCCTGACGGGAGAAAATAAAATTGTAACCATTTGTTTAGTTCCTTATAGACACATACTTACAACAAATTGCTTAAGATTCCGAAAGTCACAGGTTAAATCTCTGGAATGTAATAAATGGATGTGCATCTGAGGGACGGATGGAAAAAAAAAAAATCTTGTTACTGTATTTTCAGTCAGTCGTGGTTTATATTTTTTGGTTGATTCCCTTTTGCATCTGAGGGTCATCCTATCTCATTCCATTCTGTTGCCAAGTGCTATCTTCTGTTATGCCAAGCATGACAATATTAACACATTTGCACAGACAGGATCTCGGCAGGAATTCCAGACGACAGTCGGAGGATGATTTAAGAAACTGTCAAGTGAGATATTACTATAGGGTGGGTGTATTTATGAGCATAAACAAACAAAATAATAAACTGCGAGGGATAAATCTGTGTGTAATACACTTTGTCATCTTATAACATCACAATACGTGTGATGAAGCCGGCCCGAGCGTCGCCATGTAAAACGGCACACCATGGATGGAGCCATATGGATTCATTTTGTTACATTTGATTATACTTTTATTTGTTCTTAATGTTAATGCCGTGATTTTGTAAACAAAGCCCTTGAAAGACTGTAGTTCTCCACACAACCCGTAGGTGGCCACATAGAGAAACATATAGCGTATCACTTCAAATCAAATCAAATCAAAAAATGCTTTATTGGCACGTCCGAATAGGTATTTGGCATTGCCAAAGCTAGTAAAGTGGGTGGGTGGGTGGGGGAGTTGGGTTGGGTGGGTGGTGGGTATGGGGGGGGGGGTTCGGTTATAACAGTCCATGGAGTCTCATCTTCCTCTTCGTTGGTGACTGCTATATGCGGAGGTGGGGGTGGGGGTGGGTGGGGCGTCACTTTGTGGTACAATATCACAAAACAATATTGTCTTCAAAAGCTGGTCATCTCAGGGTTAGTCTACTCTATAAGAGGGGTCAGATGAGATATGGGAAGGACAATGGGGGGTGGAGGTGCAGTAACCGGTCTGCACTGGGAACATTGACTAGCCCTATAAGTAAAAGTTATGGTTGGGGCAAATACAGCTATCCTCTTCTGTGTGAGCCCTGTCTTCATACACAGTCCAGTCATATTAATGTGACCACCGCCTACTTTTGATGTTAAATAACCAATCGCAGAAGGCAGGTGTCATCATCCATCTGGGTGCACTCATCATTGTGGAAGGCACGATGGATCAACACCAGTATGCATCTATCCTTGCAGACCATGTTCACCCCTACAGGCGAATTGTTTGCCCTCAGGATGATGGCATCTACCAGCAGGACAATGTGATGTGTCATACAGCTTGCAGTGTACGTGCGTGGTTCGAGGAGCGCCAGGATGAGTTTACCGTACTCCCTTGGCCAGCAAATTCCCCAGACTTGAACCCAATCGAGAATCTGTGGGACCACCTTGATCGGGTTGTTCGAGCCATGAATGCTCAGCTGGCCATGGCACTAGAGTCGGCACGGCTCAACATCCCAGTGACATCATCACAACATCCCCTCTCTTCCTGCACGTCTCGCAGCGGTCCAGGTGGTTATTCTGGATTGTGACAGGTGGTCCCATCACATCCAAATCCTCCGATGCTCCTCCTAGGCTTGTGCAGCCCTGAGGAGGCCAGCAGGGTCTGTTCCCCTATGGCACATCCCAGTAGTGGCAAGTACGACTGAGACAGATGATGGCTGATGTGCTCATCATGGTAAGTATTAGATTCTGGAGACAGCACAAGGTGACTCTTCTTATTACTGAAGCAGAACAGGGTAAATACAAACATCTTCCGGATACTGGGGCCGAAGTAGATGTCACTTCCCAGGTGACAGTCTCCAATGCAATATAGAACAATACATGAGCTGACTTATCGGATAGCCTTAACAGGATCTGGCTTAGTCTCCTCATGTCTCCACCACACTTTCCTAGCTGGAAGGGCTAGCTCACTATTTGGAAGAAGAGACTAACTCTGTTCTCCTTCTGAGAGAGGAAGAGACTGTCTCCTCTATACTCAGAATTCCCTAAGTCAGGGTCGTACCATTAACTCAGCTGATAGCCCAAGGAGTTTGCTCAGTTTAAGGTATGGTAGCATGTTTAATAACACATTCTGGCAAAACTGTTCACACAAGGAACTTTGTAGTGTCCCTAGTAGGACACAAGGTGCTGGACACACAGAGTAGTTGCAGTTGTAGGAAGCCAGTAGCTACAGAAAGGGTTAAAATTAAAGGCAATATTGTGCACATTAAAGGACAATGCATGAGCGGATGTCAAGGACAGGACGCCCAACCACATTTCTGATGTCAGACTTTTCACGATACGCCCTCAAAAAATGGAACTTCATTGGCATTCTGGTGGGAAAAAGTGGGAAAATATCCATAAGGGCGGGTTCACACCTGCGCTTGGTCTCCGCTCTAGCCAATCCGGTGGGTTTCCATCTTCTGCCACGAGAAACTGGACAGGGGACGGAAACCTGGCGGTCAGTTTTCAACCGGACACCGAACACAAAGTCCTGCATGTCCGATTTAAAAAAACGGTTTCGCCATGGACAGGCAGAAGACGCTCATGGGTGGTCACTAGAGATGAGCGAACACTAAAATGTCCGAGGTTCGAAATCCGATTCGAACAGCCGCACACTTTTCAGCTGTTCGAACGGATTTCGAACCCCATTATAGTCTATGGGGGGGGGGAAATGCTCGTTTCAGGGGTACGCAAAATTCGATGAAATTATACTTACCAAGTCCACGAGTGATGGTCGGGCTGGATTCCCCTTGAAGTCTTCCCCGGCGCAGCGCCCCCACGGCGTCTTCCGGCTGGAATTCACTCTGCCTAGGCATCGGGGCCTAGGCAGAGCCGACTGCGCATGCGCAGTTGGCTCTGCCCGGCCCGACGCCTGAGCAGAGCCGACTGCGCATGCTAGGGCATGCCCGCGCATGCGCAGTCGGCTCTGCCTAGGCCAGATGCCTAGGCAGAGTGAATTCCAGCCGGAAGACGCCGCGGGGACGCTGCACGGAGTAGACTTCTAAAGTTAAGAGAAGAACCAGCGTTGATTGGCAATGTATAGCATTTTGCCAATCAACACTGGTTCTGCATCGAACCGTAAACTTCGAACAGCTAGTAGTGTTCGATCGAGTACGAGTATCTCGAATACCGTAGTATTTGATCGAACACCTACTCGATCGAACAAAACTCGATCATTTCTAGTGGTCACTTTGCAAACCCTTTCAAGTGAATGGGTTTGAAAACTGACCGCCGGGTTTCCGTCCCCTGACCAGTTTCTCGGGGCAGAAGACGGAAACTGGCAAAGCGGAGACCGGGCGCCCTAAGTGACATAAGAAGGCTCATGCATTCTCCGGATTTGTACCATAAGCCATGGGGCATTTGTCATGGACATTCCCAGCTAGCGATGCCCCGATGTGACCACAATGTGACTTATAATGGCCTGGAAGAGAAGACCATCTGGTATAAGCCAGAAAATATCCTTGTATAGCACATTTATATAATAAGACACGACAGGCATTTTTTCCACCATGGTAAATTCATGAAGTCTTCATTCTACAGGTCTGTGCTCTTCTCTCGTGTAACATGAGCCAGCATAGACTCGGCGTATCTTCAGTCTTCGCTTTGTATCCCTCGCAGGCCGTAAATCAAATATGGCTTCCTGCTACGTCTTGTAAAGAATAATGATGGCGCTCATTTTAATCTGTTTTGCCCCGGCTTTGCTAATGCATCAGAAGGATTTCACATCACGAAGTTCTATAAAGGGGATCTCCTCGCTTTTTTGTAGTTCCCTCTCATATTCCGAAGTGACAGCAAGGTCAGCTTAGACTCAACGCCGTACAAGATAATGATGGCGGTTCTCTGCATGACCACTGCATAATATTAAAAAGCGATGCAGTGAGCAGGCAAAGGGCTAGCGTGCAGAAGCAGAAGATGGATATCATTAAATTTCTTCAGTAAAATAGGTCAGCGTCTTCACTGTAGGATTTCCAGGTGGATTCGATATTTTTTATTACTATTTTTATTTCCAGTGAAATCTTTATTGAAGAGGACTGTGTTGACGTTGCATCTATAATGTTGTAACAAGGGTAAGGGGCTTAGCAGCTAAGATATTGAGAATGCACGGCCCCCTGTACTGTACATCTCAATTATTCCGAAAGTTTCTTAAAGGGATCCTATCATTAAAATGCATTTTTTTTCTGGGTACTGCATAGGAATAGCCTTAAGAAAGGCTATTCTTCTCCTACCTTTAGATGTCTTCTCCGGGCCACCGTTCGGTATAAATCACGGTTTTCTTCTGTATGCAAATGAGTTCTCTCACAGCACTGGGGGCGGGCTCCAGCGCTCAAACAGCACTGTGGGCGTCTCCAATGCTGCAAGAGAACTCTCTAGCGCCGCCTCCATCTTCTTCACGTCTTCTTCCGGCGCTGGCTTCAAACTTCTAGGGCAAAGCCGACTGTACATGCCCACCGGCCACAAGAAAATGGCCGGTTACACAGTATTGTAAGTGGCCATTTTCTTGTGGTCGGCATTCGGCTGCTCGAGGCCTAGAAGTTTGAAGCCAGTCCCGGAAGAAGACGCGCAGAGAGGCCGTTCCTGAAGAAGATGGAGGCGGTGCTGGAAAGTTCTCTTGCAGCATTGGGGATGCCCCCAGTGCTGTTTGTGTGCTGAGGACCACCCCCAGTGCTGTAAGAGAACTAATTTGCATATCGATGAAAACCGGGCAGCCTGGAGAAGACATCTAAAGGTAGGAGAAGAATAGCCTTTCTTAAGGCTATTCCAATGTGGGACCGAGAAAAAAATTGCCTTTTAATATTAGAATCCCTTTAAAGTCCAATATATTTCAATGGAGAGATCATTGATCCAGGTGAATGCATAACCTATATGTCATCGCCTTCTTTATTCGGAAGTCAAACATTGATGGCTTATCTAGCAAGTGTCGTCATCCATAGCCTGGTGCTGCATGTCAACCCCATTGAAACAAGCAAAGGGTTCCTGAGTTTTCATGGAAAATTGAAAGGTGTGCAGGATCATGCTGGATAGTCTGATCTCTGACTGTATGAGCCTTCATACATGATGTTTTATCCGGTTTTCAGTTAATAGTCCCATTATGGCTGCAGCACATTTTACAATTCTGCCTCGGTATGGAGCATCCTGCTTCCTTCCTTACTTTACTGGTCTCTTTACATGTAACCCTGCCAGAAGTAACTGTACAATAGCAAGCAAATAGCTAAGAAAAGCTCAAGTGAGCAAAGATAGGAGATAGGGATGAGCGAGTAGTGTTCGATCGAGTAGATGTTCGATCGAATACTACGGTATTCGAGATACTCGTACTCAATCGAACACTACTAGCTGTTTGAAGTTTAAGGTTCGATGCAGAACCAGCGTTGATTGGCACAATGCTATACATTCTGCCAATCAATGCTGGTTCTTCTCTTACCTTTAGAAGTTTTCTCCGTGCAGAGTCTCCGCGGCGTCTTCCGGCTGGAATTCACTAGGCTGGATGCCTAGGCAGAGCTGACTGCGCATGCGAGGGCATGCCCGAGCATGCGCAGTCAGCTCTGCTCAGGCGCCGAGCTGGGCAGAGCTGACCGCGCATGCGCAGTCGGCTCTGTCTAGGCCCCAATGTCTAGGCAGAGTGAATTCCAGCCGGAAGATGCCGCGGGGGCGCTGCGCCGGGAGAAGACTTCAAGGGGAATCCAGCCTGACCCTCACTCGTGGACTTGGTAAGTATAATGTTATCGAATTTTGCCTACCCCTGAAACGAGCATTTCCCCCCATAGACTATAATGGGGTTCGAAATCCGTTCGAACAGTCATACAGTGTGCGGCTGTTCGAATCGGATTTCGAACCTCGGACATTTTAGTGTTCGCTCATCTCTAATAGAAGATGTAGGAAAACTGGACTGCAAATACAGGTTATGATGCAGCTACAAAAAATCTCTAAGACAGAGAATGAGAGATCTGGACCCAATGAGGACAGCAGAGGTGGAAGTGTTTGGGTAAAGTTGTAGGGTTGATATTCAGATTGAATATTTGTATGTCCTTACTATGTGGAATTCACGATTTTATGAGAATATTAATAATAATAAATCTACAGTCTCGGTCTTTGGCGGGTTAAGTGCCCCTTTAGTAACCGAGAGCGAAGCTTTTTCTATACAATTCATGAGACATGGAAAACATTGCAATTTAAGAAAAAGAAAACCCTTTTGTGGATGGAAAAACATAATGTTTTATTATTCTCCAGTAGGAGCTGCTTGAATCGCATGAACATAAAGAACGACATTCAAGTAGCAGCTGAGGTTCATGTTATTATGTAATTCTCCGACATTAATGGACATGTTTATTTTAGTCTGCGCCTTTCTATACGTTATCTGTACATTAGATGCAGAAGAAAGACACAGCAATGTTATTGCCGGTCATATAGGTTAGCGGTATGGATGGCGAAGATTTAAGATAATAAAGGAACATATGTTTATTTCCCAGAAGGAATGGGAATATTCTGGAATTTTGCACACGATGCCGATTCAAGACGATAGCGCACGTGGACGCGTTCCAGGATGTCAGCCAAAAAATTGGTGGACAACGGTTATTACATTGTTTCTCCACCAAACTCGACAAGAGTACGATGTAACACGTGAGCATGTGTGACAAAATTTTAGTCAAATAGTAAGTAGGGATGAGTCAATCTTGAGATTTCAGGATCGATTTTAAAATCCGATTTCCAATCATTTTCCAGCTGATCCCGATTGAGAAATTTGCTCGATCGCCGATCCGATCCCGATTTCTCATCCCTAATTGTATATTATATAGACAGTAGGGTTGAGCCGATCTTAAGATTTCAAAATCCGATTTCCGATCATTTTCCGGCCGATCCCGATCGCAATCGTGAAATTTTCTCGACCGGCGATCGGGAACCGATCGCTCAACCCTAATAGTAAGTCAAGTAATATTTGGTAAGAATGTAAACTGGACACCAAATGTATCACCCAGCATCAGCCAATGTGTCAAATCTGGCGCATTTTAAGACTGTCTGGTGTAAGATTGCACAATCTTAGTAAATGTGTTACAATGTTTGGAAGAATGGGTTTGGCATGGCGATAAGTTTCCTTACATATACAGTAAGTGTTTGTGTGATTATCTGTCTATACATACAGACCTCGGGGGGTATCCTGTGGTATCTGGCACCAAAACAGAACTCGACAGGACAATATTACAGGTTATGGGTTCTAGATTTTAAGGATTAGTTGATCCAGAGTTGTATACTGACTGCCAGATTGGAGTTGGGAAGGAAATTTTCCAATTGGCATAAGCCTCATG
Source organism: Leptodactylus fuscus (assembly GCF_031893055.1). Taxonomy (NCBI): domain Eukaryota; kingdom Metazoa; phylum Chordata; class Amphibia; order Anura; family Leptodactylidae; genus Leptodactylus; species Leptodactylus fuscus. The sequence goes on along the minus strand of NC_134269.1, from coordinate 216,659,756 downwards.
TTTTTTGGGTTTTTTTGCCTTCCCCTGAATCAACACTGTAGGGGACTGTAGGGGACTGTAGTGTTATAGTTTGGACTTGAAGGACTGATGTCTTCATCCAACCTCATTATCTATGTAACTATGTGAAAAATCACTTAAAGGGATCCTATCATTGGATTCCTGTTTGCCTTAAGAAAGGCTATTCTTCTCCTACCTTTAGACGTCTTCTCCGCGCTACCGTTCGGTAGAAATCCGGGTTTTCTTTGGTATGCAAATGAGTTCTCTAGCAGCACTGGGGGCGGGCCCCGGCGCTCAAATAGCACTGGGGGCATCCCCAATGCTGCAAGAGAACTCTCCAGTGACGCCTCCATCTTCTTCAGGAACTGGACTGCAAATACAGGTTATGATGCAGCTACAAAAAATCCCTAACATATCCATGTGTCTTCTTACGCCCTGGCTTTCAATCTTCTTAGGCCTCGGGCAGAGCCGACTGCGCATGCCCAGGTCACAAGAAAACGTCCGCTTACACCAGCTTACTGTAGTCAATCTGACATAGGACTCTCATGGCACATGCCAGATTAATGGAATACCTAGAATTTTACTGCACGTGTGATTCCATGTATGATATCAATGAAATAAACCGAGAAACGCAACATGGTAACAATAAACTGTGCACCATTATCTCTCCAGTGCGAAGGGAAGAAAAGCTGCACTTTAAGGAAGGATCCAGAGAACATTCTACTTAGCGTTAGTATTTATTGCAATATTGCGTAATTACTCTTGTTTCATACACGCGCTTACACCGAGCTCGGCAAGGAACACCTGTCTCTTATATCGCTATTGTGCACGCTGCTACATCTGCACGTCGCCATTCAGTCACCTTCTAAGATGATCTATATGAGGAAACCCATCAAAACCCTTTGAAAAGAGAAAATGAGTCTGAAGGAGGGGAAAATAAGAAGGCAGCGCGGTTTGTCTTCGCAAGTCCTGGAGGAACTGGCAGGGTTTGCCTCTGGTATCGCACTGTGCATATGGTCCGCTTTCATTGTGCAATGCTCTGCAGGAAAATAAATGGACATAAACATAATACGTCCGTGCAAAAAAACATCCGTCTGCAAAACAACCTTTAGAGGGGAAAAAAAAACAGAACAGAACAAAGCATTAGTTGTTGGGTTTTGCTTCTGTTTCGCTGCCTCCTCCCTTTATTTTATTTTTATTTTTTTTCCAATTTGGTTACGTTACTGAGTTGGGAAAGCTCGCACAAAGAATAATGATTAATTACCAGTTTGGATTCGTTATTTCGTCCCCCCGCTGTCTGGCTCCTGGTGGCTATGGGAGACGTCAGGCACTTTTCCATTGGGACGACGCTCGGCTCAAACCTCAAGCCTGCTCGGCTGGAAACTCTGTAATTGGCCGTAGACCAAGACTTTTCCATTTCGTGCGTATTGGAGATGGCGTTGCCATTCACGAAACCACGGCAGTCTGACTTGGCAGCTACACACGTAGACCCCTCCTTCTCCTCCGCCGCGCTTCTTTTCTCAATCCTTGTTTATTTCCTCCCAACTGGTGTTCTTTAATTGAGGCCTTCTCGGTTTATCTCGCAGCCCGCAGCAAACAAGCTCACATTCTCAGTCCATAACTTTTCTTCTCATTTCTGTAATCTCAAGAATAAAAGGAAATGAAAAAAAAACTTTCTTCTACTTCCAAGCAGACTTGCCTCCGTATTTTTTTTGTTTTTTTTCCCCCCCCCCTCATAACGTCAATGTTTCCCTTTCGGGGGAAGAGTCATGGGAGGCGCTCTAAGGCTTCATCTACATGACGGAGGTTTTCTGATGGTCCGTTCCGATATTCTATAGGACCTACTCTAAGAATATTGGAACGGAGTGTCGGAACGCTTATTGGAAGACCCTTGAACTGTATCCTCATATCATTAGGCCTAAAGAACTCCAAGTTTGAATTGTCACCCACAACTTTCCTGACATAGGGAAACATTAATGTTACTTCATGTTGATATTAAGCCCCTAACCATAAAAGGGTTAATTGTTGACGGGTTGAGCCGATCTTAAGATTTCAGGATCGTTTTTAAAATCCGATTTTTGATCCGTTTCCACCCGATCCCGATCGTGAATTTTGCTCGATCGCCGATCGGAATCCAATCTTTCCCGATCCCGATCGCTCAACCCTAATGTTAGCTTTTCCCACAATGATTGGCCAGTAGCCAAGCATTGTGGGAAATAACCTCTGACCTCGATCCCGCCAGAAAAGATCGGGATCGGATTCTGAAATTTACTCGATCGCCTATCGGAATCCAATCTTTTCCGATCACTCAACCTTATGGTTGACCTATCCTCCCGCACCCTTGAAAAAAAAAAGTCACAAATCAGGTTTTTCGCTAAAATGTCTGACGTTGGCCAGTTTTGAGCTATTCCATGCCACTTCCATGGCGGCACGATAAATTTCCTATTATTTACACCAGTTCACTGGCATCAATGATCCCTGTAATCTATGTCAGATATAAGGTCTAAAGGCACATAGTCCAGCAGAGGGTGCATCTGATTTATGATGAACAGTGCGCCTCCTCATAAATGAAGTGCCCCCTCCACCAGTGAAAGGGATGTGAAGACTGGATTAGATAATGGCCCGACTTATGATTAGGGTTGAGCTGATCTTGCTATTTCGGAATAGTTTTTAAAATCCGATTTTCGATCATTTTCCAGCCGATCCCGATTGTGAAATTTGCTCGATCGCCGATCAGGATCCCGATCGCTCAACCCTACTTATAATGAATATGTTGGACCAAGGTGTCCCTGGCCCAGCCTGACCCGCATTGCTTCCGGCCCTGCTCCACCTACAATGATGAAAGAATGGAGTTTGTGGTGCACATTTGGCGCATGAAAGAGCCCCAAAGTATCATCTCCAATGTTGGTTTCTTCTTCTTTTACAGCTAGGAAATGAAACAGGGGTATCGTATATATGAATTTCTGGTCACAAATTTTCACCAGTTTTGTCACTATTGATACATTGCCTAAAAATTAGAGATGAGCGAACACTAAAGTGTCCAAGGTTCGAAATCCGATTCGAACAGCCGCACACTGTTCTACTGTTCGAACGGATTTCGAACCCCATTACAGTCTATGGGGGGAAATGCCCATTTCAGGGGTAGGCAAAATTCGATAAAATTATACTTACCAAGTCCACGAGTGACGGTCGGGCTGGATTTTCCTTGAAATCTTCTCCCGGTGCAGCGCCCCTGCGGCGTCTTCCGGCTGGAATTCACTCTGCCAGGCATCGGGCCTAGGCAGAGCCGATTGCGCATGCGCAGTTGGCTCTGCCAGGCATCGGGCCTAGGCAGAGCCGATTGCGCATGCGCAGTTGGCTCTGCCCGGCCCGACGCCTGAGCAGAGCCGACTGCGCATGCGAGGGCATGCCTGCGCATGCGCAGTCGGCTCTGCCTAGGCCGGATGCCTAGGCAGAGTGAATTCCACCCGGAAGAAGACGCCGCATGGACGCTGCACGGAGAAGACTTCTAAAGGTAAGAGAAGAACCAGCGTTGATTGGCAGAATGTATAGCATGTATAGAATGTATAGCACTCTGCCAATCAACGCTGGTTCTGCATCAAACCTTAAACTTCGAACAGCTAGTAGTGTTTGATCGAGTACGAGTATTTCGAATACCGTAGTATTCGATCGAACACTACTCGCTCATCTCTACTAAAAACCAGTCTATCAATGGGATGGTTAGGATCCTAGATCTTATCTTTCAGAGGCAATCTCATACTTCCCAACTTTAAAGTTGGTAAAATAGGGACACGTATGTTCCGCCTTTGGGGCTACCCAATCCTGACCCAAAAAACTGATCTGATGGCTACTTTGGGCCATGGCTTTGTATGACATGTCGAATTTACTGGGACTGTTCCTGAAAGTTAGGGACTCTGCAAATTCAGGACAGTGGCCCAGTATGCAATCTGACTGGCCGCACTACTTCTCCCCTCCACCTTTATAAAATAGTCCCTGGAATTCCATATAATAAGTAAAGCAAACATTTCAACGCAACTTTTATAGGTTTGATTCAACATGACCCATAACATTGTTGTCACACAAAATGAGAATTATTCTGAAATTTTATAGAAATGAACCTAAAGGTTTTGTTTTTCCTGTTCGGGGTTTAAATCAATGGATGACAATGGAAACAAAAAACCAACGATCAACACAAACAACAAAAACATAACCCATATTAATGGAGTGGCAGCTGGTTTGAATGGCATATTCAGAGGGGAGCAGATGGCACCCCCATAGACATGAACAGAGACAGAATGTGTTCAAGAGCCTGTTGGCAGAGGCGACGGCTACATTTGGGCCCTTCAATAACACGATAAATGAAAGTTAAAAAAAAATTTACAAACTTTTCAATCAAAATCAGTAACAAACTGATCAAAAACTGACAAGGTCTGATGTGTCTCTTCTGCTGACACCTCTATCGTGTGGCCGTCATCTCATCTATGCTTTGCTTGTGCTATATAATGGAACTGTATGGAATGTTCTCATTGAAATTCTTTATTTGTTTTTGCTTTTTTTTTTTGTTTTTTTGCTTTTGTGAAAATCCATAATCATAAGCACATCAAGCTATTATTACAGGTGATGGATAGAATAATGATTTCATATGGGTAAATTGGGGAAAATTGCTATGTGTATGACCAAAAGTAGAAGTATTATAGTCAACTATAGTCCAGTACCTGGAGGCGCTGCACAGAAAGGGCCACAGCAGACTCTACCTGCTCAGGAGGCTGAGGGCCTTCGGAGTCCAGGGGACACTTCTTAGGGCCTTCTTCAACTCTGTGGTTGCTTCAGCCATCTTTTTCGGTGTGGCCTGCTGGGAGAGCAGTATATCAACCAGGGACAGAAATAGACTTGACAGGCTGGTCAGGAGGGCCAGCTCTGTCCTGGGGAGCCCCCTGGGCCCAGTACAGGTGGTGGGTGACAGAAGGATACTGTCTGTGGTGACCTCCATGCGGGAGAACAAATCCCACCCCATGTATGGGACCCTGATGGGACTTGGCAGCACTGTAAGTGACCGTTTGCTCCACCCCAAGTGTGAGAAGGAGCTATCGCAGGTCCTTCCTTCCAACCGCGACCAGGCTGTATAATCTACATCAGACCAAGCGAAGACACTCCGCACAGAGAACTAATGATTATGACCATGAGGTCTTCCTTCTTTCTTCTTCTGTTCCTTAGTTGCTATGTACTCCTAGTATATCTTCTCTTCTCAGCATATGTGTGCCTACGTCTGTAATATATTACTGTGTATTATCCTGTATCTGTATTACTAGGCTGCTGTAACATACTGAAATTTCCCCAATGTGGGACTATTAAAGGATTATCTTATCTTATCTTAGATCTTGGGGCCATGTGACTACTTGGAGCACTCCTAGGTTGCCTAAATTTTACCCCATTGAGGGCTCTAATAACTCATAAGATGTCATTTATGTATTAAGGATCTTCAGTTGGGTTGAGCCGATCTTGAGATTTCAGGATCGTTTTTAAAATCCAATTTCCTATCATATTCCAGCCAATCCCGATCGCAATCGTGAAATTTACTTGATCGCCAATCAGGATTTGATCTTTCCCGATCACTCAACCCTAATTGTATATTATATATACAGTAGGGTTGAGCCGATCTTGAGATTTCAAAATCCGATTTCCGATCATTTTCCAGCCGATCTCGATGACACCTGCATCCAGGATGAGATTCTATTAGGTGCAAGAAGACACACGCTTGACTTACTGCCAAAAGATCACAGGATCAGGAGTAGCTGGCTATATATGGAATTCTGATCCTAATGCAAGTCAATGGGATTTTTTAATGATCAAGTATCAGATTTTAAAAACGATCCTATTCACTACATAGTGTGGAGTCCAAAAATTGAAGGGTTAAATTTTTGGACTCCACTCTGTGTAGTGATTAATAAATCCGCCGGCTACTTAGTCCCCCCTGCACAGAACCGCTGCCGCATCCCGGAGCCGTTGTCTCTGTCCTCTCCTCTCTCATTCAGACGCTGGCAGAGCGTCATGCACGCCCCCGCCTCCCTAGGCTAGTGTTACTGAAGCTGGGAGTAGGCGGGGCTTGTTGTGGCTTAGGAGAGTGTGGGCGTGTACAGGGTGGAGAGAAGTAAGTGCCCCCGCCTCCCTAGGCTAGTGTTACTGAAGCTGGGAGTAGGCGGGGCTTGCTGTGGCTTAGCAGAGTGTGGGCGTGTACTGGTCAGGGAGACGTGATTGCTCCGCCTCCCTAGGCTAGTGTTACTGATGCTAGGAGTAGGCGGGGCTTGTTGTGCCTACTCCCAGCATCAGTAACACTAGCCTAGAGAGGCGGGGGCATGCACGGCGCTCTCCCGGCATCTGAATGAGAGAGGACAGAGAACAACGGCCAGAGCTCCGGGCAGCAGCGGTTCTGTGCAGGTAACTAGGTTGAGTGATTGTGATCGGAATTCTGTTCCTAATCTTCTTTAGGCGGGATTGGAACCCGATTGTGAAATTTACTAGATCACCGATCGGGACCCTAATTGAGATGTGTTACACCAATACAAAGACTTCCGTTGTTGTTATCTCTCTTCCTTTCTCTGCTGCTATTTAACCCTACATTGCCTTGATAAATGTGCGTCTGTGCCCTTCCTCCTGGGCTGAGAGAGGAAGTAATACCAACATTTTGTGTACGGTGTTATTTCCTTACTGCCTGGAACTCCGCCTTATCAATCCGGATGATGACAGTCACCCATTATGATTGGTGACTTGGTCATCAACACGGCCTGTGACTTCATCAGATCCATTATAAAAACTCACAACGTGATGGGACAAAGCCCTCCAAGGAGTTCATAAAAATGCAAGAAAAACAATCTTCTCCCTAGAACGAAGCGTTTATCTATTTGCTAATTTCCGGATTCTTCAGCCTCGAAAATGGCGGTCATTTGCTTGTAATCACATATCATATTATTGGACCGTTTCTGTTGACATTAATGTTCAGCCAATGAAAATAGATGCTGCAAGAATTGCCTAATTTTAGAGGTTTCCGAATATACTGCAGTTACTTTACACTTACAATAAGTGCGGTTTTATTTTTCTGGGCAGTGTATTGTGTCGTTTATTGACAATATTCTTTTACAAGTTATTACGTTTCCATTAAAGCAGGAAATCATAGGAAGCCGCCATTAAATTTAATAAAATAAACATAATTATACTCAATGACGATGGGAAAGTTTATTGCAGCAATTGTGGATCTGCTTTTTAATGGGAAAGGAACATGTGATTTCATAGTTACCCTTACAGGAGCCGGAGACAGGCGGTATGCATATAACTAGTACATGACAACATATTTAAAGATCAACTCTCATTTATCTGAATGGGAGCTAAGCTGCAGTTACCAGGTTCAGCCACTACACAGAAAACAGCACTGTCTACTTTCACCGCTGATCAGGGGGAATGCCCGGTCTCTGATCTGATACTGATAACATATCCTTAACCATATTTGCAGCCCCTTTAATCTCTGATAAGTACCTTTGGTTAGAAAGAGCATGCATAGAGGTGTAACATGATTCCTAAGTGTCCCAGTGCAAATTTAACCTAATATCTCCCCCCCTCTTTTTCCATTTGAACTAGAGTCTTCCTCTCGTGGATAGGAAATTGGGGTCATCACCCAATAATGGATGCCAGTCCCTGACCGGCCAATTGTAGTCTCGCTCTCCATTGCTAGACTAAGGAAATGGATGGGGTGCAGGACAGACAAGGGATCGAGGACATTGACATGTACACGGAGAACAGGAGCAACTGCATAGCACCCTCTGTTGTCCATCCCAGGTTCTGGTGTTTTTTATACTCTAATATCCTTGGCCAAGCCATTGTCAAAAAGGTTTTTCCAATACAGGCTCATTTGTCATCCACTGGGACTCTCAGGAGTGCAAGAATACACAAGTACACCCCTTGTGAATGTTGGCCAATGCTCCCATCTAGGGTTGAGCCAATCTTGAGATTTAAGGATCGATTTTAAAATCCGATTTCTAATCATTTTCCTGCAAATCCCGATCCCTATTCCGATCCCGATCATGAAATTTTCTCGATCACCCATCGGGATCCGATCTTTACCGATCCCAATCTCTCAACCTAATTGTATATTATATATATATATAGTTGGGTTGAGCCGATCTTGAGATTTCAAAACCTGATTTCCTATCATTTTCCAGCCAATCCTGATCGCGATCGTGAAATTCACTCGATCGCCGATCGGGATTCGATCTTTCCCAATCGCTCAACCATAATTGTATATTATATGTACAGTAGGGTTGAGCTGATCTTGAGATTTCAAAATCCGATTTCCGATCATTTTCCAGCAGATCCCGATCCCTATTCCGATCGTGAAATTTTCTCGATCACCCATCGGGATCCGATCTTTCCCGATTACAATCTCTCAACCTAATTGTATATTATATATATAGTAGGGTTGAGCCAATCTTGAGATTTCAAAATCCGATTTCCGATCATTTTCCAGCCGATCCCGATTTGCTCAATCACCGATCGGGATATGATCTTTCTCGATCCCAATCGCTCAACCCTACTCCCATCACTTTTATGGGACATCTTGGAAGGCTATCCTTCAAAGTCCCATCTACTTGGATGCCCCCATGCTTGGGATCTCTGGGGTCCCTAGGGATCAGAAATGTAACCCCACCTATCTCATGGCCGAGGAACAATGTGAAACCCCTTTAAGTCCTCCGCTTTAGTCAAACAATTATTCTAACCTTGCTTTTTTTACTCTCGAAGCTTCTTGACAGCAGCAAGACACCGACTATTTCCCGTATAATGAAATATTATTATATAAACTGTTTACAGTGGCAGATTGATTCCCCCTGTTTTAACAGTAAATATGCTTCTGTCAAATGACACAATGTATTCCTCATAGCCGGAACGGCAAACTCGCTCCGTCTGATAATACAGTATCATAAAGTATCCTGCCAGAGAACGCTATAACAATAAGTCATTGTCTTTAATTTAGCTACCCTATTAAAGTGCTTTATTATACCCACCAAAGTTGATTAACTCAGTGGGATAACCGGAGTTTATGAAGTTGAAGAAGAAGTAGAACTTCTTGTCTGGCAAAGAAGCAAATGAAAGGACTCAAACTTTCCAATAGAAAAATTCCCGTAAGGCATGCACGGGTGTTAGAAACGGATCGGTTGTTTTTCCATGAGTTTTTGGGTCATTTGTCCATTGTTGATGTTAAAAAAAAAATGGATGGAGTTTTTTTTTTTATTTTTGATTTTCCGATATAGTCCACAAAATGGACAAATAAAGGAAATATCCAATTTTATTACAAAAACAGACGTGTGCATGTCCCCATTGACTCCCAGTGAACGTTAAAAAAAGTTAGGGTTGAGCAATTGGGATCTGAAAAGAGCAAATTTCACGATCGGGATCAGATGGAAAATGATCAGAAATCGTATTTTAAAATCGATCCTAAAATCTCTAGATCAGCTCAACCCTACTCCATAAACATAAAGTAACTAGGGTTGAGCGATCGGGATTGGAAAAGATTGGATTCTGATCGGCGATCGAGTAAACTTCATGATTGCGTTCAGGATCGGGATCGGGTGGAAAATGATCGGAAATCAGATTTTAAAATCGATCCTGAAATCTCAAGATCGGCTCAACCCCAAGTCCTGTGTATCCATTGTTGAGTAATAGATACAAGATTGTATTTTGTTGACAAAATTTAGTGTCCTGTTCATCACCAAGTATTTTTGGTTCGTTATTGCTGCAGCCAGATCTTATATGCACTATCCGCATTGGAAGTCCATCGTAGACCCTTGTGACGTTATTACTTTCAGAGATTTTTCACAAACAGGAAGTTGTCCGCCATGTTACAGATAATGAGCAGTGCAACATGGCTTCTATCTCATGGTGGAGCTAATGGCTCCGTGTTCCACTATAGTATTCAACCTCTATCTGTATCTTTCATTCTTCTCTGAACCAGTGGACACTTAATGCCATATACTGCACACAGTAAGTAGAGGAGAATCAGAGATATAACTATCTATCTATGTATCTTTCGTTCTATATCCTATCTATCTATCTATCTATCTAACTCCTATCTATCTATCTATCTATCTATCTATCTATCTATCTATCTATCTATCTATCTATCTATCTATCTATCTATCCATCTATCCATCCATCCATCCATCCATCCATCCATCTATCTATCTATCTATCTATCTATCTATCTATCTATCTATCTATCTATCTATCTATCATCTATCATCTATCATCTATCTATCTATCTATCTATCTATCTATCTTCTATCTACCTATCTATCTATCCATTGATCTACACAGTCCAGTCATATTAATGTGACCACCGCCTACTATTGACGTAATGTTAAATAACCAATCGCAGTAGGCACATGTCATCAGCCATCTGGGTGCACTCATCATTGTGGAAGGCACGATGGATCAACACAAGTATGCATCTATCCTTGTGGACCATGTTTACCCCTACATGCGAATTGTTTGCCCTCGGGATGATGGCATCTACCAGCAGGACAATGCGACATGTCATAAAGCTCGCAGTGTACGTACGTGGTTCGAGGAGCACCAGGATGAGTTTACCGTACTCCCTTGGCCAGCAAATTCCCTGGTCTTGAACCCAATTGAGAATCTGTGGGACCACCTCGATTGGGTTGTTCGCGTCATGGATGTTCAACCGCGAATGCCACGGCACTAGAGTCGGTATGGCTCAACATCCCAGTGAAATCATCACAACATCCCCTCTCTTCCTGCACGTCTCGCAGCGGTCCGCTCTGCCAAAGGGGGTTATTCTGGATTTTGACAGGTGGTCGCATTACTGTGACTGGACTGTGTATCTATGTATTTATTTCTCACACCCAAACAGTCCCATGAACATATAAGTCCGGTGTATGTAGAGCAGACCTGACCTGTAGAGATGTGAGTAAGTGCTTTGGTTGTGATAGAAAGCTTCCTATTTAGCTCCAGCATCAGACTCAACCTTCTCATTCCTCCCACTCCCCTCTCCATAGACTTCTATAGACATGCGTAATCTTTGCCATGACCGTCTTGAGATGGACAAAACGGTAACTTTTAGAAAGGAAGGCAGTTTAGCAGAGAAACAGGGAAACAGTCTGATAAGAACAGAAATCTCACGGATAAAACATATTCCACAATTTCCCATAATGGTCCGTACTCTTCATTTATGCAAAGTTGGTTGAGATGACGGCGTCTATTTAAGTTGTGCGCGTGTTTCTAAAATCTTTCCATCCGCTCCGAGATATTCAGGCGCGGATACGTCAAACAAAGATTCAATTAAGACATTTTCCTTAAAACAAATGTTTCGTGTTTGACTCCATATCGGGAGCTGAAATTGGTTAATGTTACATCATTGTCATTAGATGACGCTCCGATGTATCGAATGTGAAAAAAGAAGGAAATTTGATTGTATCTCCTGGCGCAGCAGATCTGTATCCAAACCAAGTCTTTACAATTGGCTTAATGGTGTCTGCTTAGCATCGCCGTACAATACAATTGCGTTCCACACACTGACCTTCTCCATTCCGAGGTCGGCGATAAAGACGAGGTTTGATTTCTCTTTTTCTTTCCCCGCACTTAAGAACTTACACTTAAGAAATATTAACAATCTTTGCGGAGACATTAATTGGGGGGTGAAAGCCAAATCTCCGATCCAAAACCCTTTGCAAATTGATAGAGTTTTCTATGGACGGTATCATTATTTCCCTGACATGAATGTGACACTGGAATTGTTACCGGCTGATCTAATGGTGCTGCTCGTGTATCCGCTAACAAATGTGATTGCCAGCCTCCAATTTGAAGGCAAAGAGTCTGAACACAGACCTTGTAGTCCCCTGAAACTGCCCACTGGGAATAAAAGCAATATTTGTTACACATGGAAGAGTTCCTTGTGTCTGTGTCGCTCTAATTCTCCGAATTAGGCAGAAATGTGGAGGAATGTCAGTGAGCTATCCGGCAAATAAGGAGCAGCGGGGAATGGAAAGCTGGATGAGGTGGAAGGAGCAAGAAAGGAGCAAGAAAGGAAAGCAGAAACATATACTCCTACTGTATATAGACATTTGTATATACTGTACAGAAGCACATGCATACAGGTACAAATATGGGTATATATGTGTGTGTGTGTCGATAGATAGATAGATAGATAGATAGATAGATAGATAGATAGGAGATAGATAGATAGATAGATAGATAGATAGATAGATAGATAGATATTAGATAGATAGATAGATAGATAGATAGATAGGAGATAGATAGATAGATAGATAGATAGATAGATAGATAGATAGATATTAGATAGATAGATAGATAGATAGATAGATAGGAGATAGATAGATAGATAGATAGATAGATAGATAGATAGATAGGAGATAGATAGATAGATAGATAGATAGATAGATAGATAGATAGATAGATAGGAGATAGATAGATAGATAGATAGATAGGAGATATATAGATAGATAGATAGATAGATAGATAGATAGATAGATAGATAGGAGATATATAGATAGATAGATAGATAGATAGATAGATAGATAGGAGATAGATAGATAGATAGATAGATAGATAGATAGATAGGAGATATATAGATAGATAGATAGATAGATAGATAGATAGATAGGAGATAGATAGATAGATAGATAGATAGATAGATAGGAGATAGATAGATAGATAGATAGATAGATAGATGATAGATAGATAGATAGATAGATAGATAGATAGGAGATAGATAGATAGATAGATAGATAGATAGATAGATAGATAGGAGATAGATAGATAGATAGATAGATAGATAGATAGGAGATAGATAGATAGATAGATAGATAGATAGATAGATAGATAGATAGGAGATAGATAGATAGATAGATAGGAGATAGATAGATAGATAGATAGATAGATAGATAGATAGATAGGAGATAGATAGATAGATAGATAGATAGGAGATAGATAGATAGATAGATAGATAGATAGATAGGAGATAGATAGATAGATAGATAGATAGATAGATAGGAGATAGATAGATAGATAGATAGGAGATAGATAGATAGATAGATAGATAGATAGATAGGAGATAGATAGATAGATAGATAGATAGGAGATAGATAGATAGATAGATAGATAGATAGATAGGAGATAGATAGATAGATAGATAGATAGGAGATAGATAGATAGATAGATAGATAGATAGATAGATAGATAGGAGATAGTCTGAACACAGATAGATAGATAGATAGATAGATAGATAGATAGGAGATAGATAAGAGATAGATAGATAGATAGATAGATAGATAGATAGGAGATAGATAGATAGATAGATAGATAGATAGGAGATAGATAAGAGATAGATAGATAGATAGATAGATAGATAGATAGATAGGAGATAGATAGATAGATAGGAGATAGATAGATAGATAGATAGATAGATAGGTAGATAGATAGATAGATAGATAGATAGATAGATAGATAGGAGATAGATAAGAGATAGATAGATAGATAGATAGATAGATAGATAGATAGGAGATAGATAGATAGATAGATAGATAGATAGATAGATAGATGGATAGATAGGTAGATAGATGAAGGAGCATTAATCTGAGTTTTCAAAAAATTTGAGGTTGGAATGAACCCACAATTTTGGGGGATCTCCATCCACAAATCGATCCTACAGTCTTCAAGCCCCAGAGTATAATAGTTGGTGGCCTCGGGAAGGTTCACGAACATAAGAAATAGCTCATCCTGATGCCTCTGTTTGCTGCCAAAAGGCTTTCCAACAAGCCTTTACTGCAATGATGTGGGATGCAAGGGAGCTACCCCTAGAGGGCAGCAAACAGAGGCACTGTTCCCTATTTACATCTTGGGAAATAGATTTGCATATTTTTCCCATAATGCCCCCAGTGGTGCTAAAATGGCTTTTTGTACGACTGCACACACCTGAGAAGGTGGTCTCTCCTCAGGGAGAAGGTGGTCTCTCCTTAGGGACAAGGTCATCTCTCCTTAGGGAGTCACATTATCCCCAATTATTGTTACTATAAATAAAATTCAACTTTACAGATTTGCATTGTTCTTAACTGCCATAGTGATATTGAGTTATAGGAAAGAAGAACCCATCTGCTGAGCACCCATACGTCCATACTTCATTGTGTGTAACCACTACCACCATGTCACAACATTCCTCTGCCCCATGTGACCATTCCGAGTCCAGGAGGTCAGAAGAGCACAGAGGGCTAGACACCATGCTGGAGCCAGGAGAGGCGGGAAATGAAAACTACAAGGTGCTTAATATTCTTCTCTTATTATTATGCTCTCGGATATGTTTAGACCTCAGAGTATAATAATGACACATCCGGTTTGATGTGAACGAGTTTGATTCAATCTGAAACTTGTGGGCGAAACTTACAAATATTCAAGAGATGACGCTTATGAGGTTCCCCTATCCCTAACTATATTGATTAAACCTATTGCCTACTGGAGCCACCATGTTTGACTAAAACCACCAATCAACATGTTCACCTAAAGTACTAGGCAATAGAGATGAGCGAACAGTAAAATGTTCGATATTCGATAGTCGTTTCGAGCAGCCCCGCAATATTCGACTACTCGAATCGAATATCGAACCCTATTATAGTCTATGGGGGGAAAATGCTTGTTTCAGGGGTAGGCAACATTCAATCATATTATACTTACCAAGTCCACGAGTGAGGGTCAGGCTGGATCCTCCGAGAAGTCTTCTCCGTGCAGCTTCCCCGCGGCGTCTTCTGGCTCTGAATTCACTCTGCCAGGCATCGGGCCTGGCCAGAGCCGACTGCGCATGCCCGCACTACAAGCAGACATGCGCAGTTGGCTCTACCCAGGCCCGATGCCTGGCAGAGTGAATGAAGAGCCGGAAGACGCCGCAGGGAAGCTGCACGGAGAAGACTTCTAAAGGTAGGAGAAGAACCAGCGTTGATTGGCTGACTGTATAGCATTCGGCCAATCAATGCTGGTTCTGCATCGAACCTTTCCATTCGAATAGCGAGTGCTACTGGATCGAGTACGAGTATTTCGAATACCGTAGTATTCGATCGAATACCTACTCGATCGAGTACTACTCGCTCATCTCTACTAGGCAATCCTCGAGTGGACCCCAGACATACCAATATAAGAGCCAAAGGTAAGGATTAGTTACTTCCATCAATAGATTAGGCTTCTTCTTGCCTTCCTTTGTATCGAGTCTACAGTGTACTAGGTTACACTACTACGTAGGGTTGAGCGATTGGGATCAGAAAAGATTGGATTCCGATCGGCGAACAAGTACATTTCACGATCACGATCGGAATTCCAATCTTGATCTTTTCCGGTGGGATCGAGGTTATCTCAACCCTGTTATATATCATTAATAAGGTTGAGCGATCAGGATTGGGAAAGATCAGATCCTGATCAGCAATCGAGCAAATTTCGTGATCAGGATCGGACGGAAAATGATTGGAAATCAGATTTTAAAATCGATCCTGAAATCTCAAGATCGGCTCAACCCTACTCCATGAACATAAAGTAACTAGGGTTGAGCAATCGGGATTGGAAAAGATTGGATTGTGATCGGCGATCAAGTAAATTTCATGATCGCGATCAGGATCGGGATTGGCTGGAAAAAGATCAGAAATCAGATTTTAAAATCGACCCTGAAATCTCAAGATCGGCTCAACCCTACTCTATAAACATAAAGTAACTAGGGTTGAGCGATCGGATTGGGAAAGACCAGATCCCGATCGGGGATCGAGCAAATTTTGCGATCTGGATTGCCTGAAAAATGATTGGAAATCAGATTTTAGAATCAATCCTGAAATCTCAAGATCGTCTCACCTCTCGTCTTACGGGTCTATCTATAGCCTAGTCATTCGCTTTTTTCTCTGCTCTTCCACTCCTGTATAGCTAAGGAAAGTTGCAACAAATCTAGCGAACAACACATGATGTTGCCGGATCTGTAACAATTCCTATGTGAATTAATGGCTGAAAGAGAAAATTCAGCAACTCGATCCATATTTTATTCTGCTACGGAGTTAACGTAATTCCGCCTAGCAATATTGGAAAGGACACTCGAAGTCATATTTAAGATTCAGGCTTCTTAAATAGTTATAAACCATCGTAAAGCGACATGCCATCTCTCCCATGTACTTAGCCCGAGTATCTCATTTCAGTAAGCTTATACAGAATAGAGAGACTTGTGTATACGAATAAATCCCAATAATGGGGTAATCACATCTAACTGTTTAGCTGGAATTCCGCACTGAAGATTTTACTGCGTGCTGGGCGCCATCGCAATGAAAAATATCTGGGAAATGGATTGGAGCGCCGCTACTGGAAGTGTCTCATAAAGACCTTCTAACAACCATCCTCTCTGCCTGCGAATTGGGTTTAATTCAGAATAGATGAAAACTGTCTATCATTACAGGTTCCTGATTGTTATCGTAATGGAGTTAATTAATATACAGCTCATCGGAGCTCTTCACCGACGGTTCTGGAACTGCGAGCGAGGAGCCGAGCCGCGCGCACCAGGATACATTTCACTCCTGCAATGTGGCTTTGCTGATCTTGGGATTCTAAGCAGGGACTGCAGTCAATGGGGGAATGCGGAATGAAAAGGCGAAATATGGATAAAACCATGGATATGAGTATGAGCTATCCGAGTATGAGTATGAGCTATCCGAGTATGAGTATGAGCTATCCGAGTATGAGTATGAGCTATCCGAGTATGAGTATGAGCTATCCGTATACAGATGCGTGGGGTTGTGGGGAACATTTAGGGTTTGTGGTTATGGAGCTTCATGTGGCATCTTACATGGTGGACACAAAGCCAAGTGGCATCTGAGTATACCGCAATATCGCATAATGTTAGTTATTATTGTATCTTTTTATTCTATGAAATAAACTCGTTTAGGATCTGTTCACACTAGTGCTGTGGGGACCTGAAGTATGGAAACACTGTCTGCCTAAAAAAGTGGAAACCCGCCGACCCCAAAGACTATAATAGGGTTCACCGGGTCTTTTCTCCCCACTGATTTAAGCAGAATCTGGGGTGTGACCCTAGCATCAGCTATATGTGTGTTAGTTACACGTGTGACAGTTACATGGATGTCAGTTACACATGTGTCAGTTACGCGTGTCAGTCACATGTGTATCAGTTACATGTGTGTAAGTTACATATGTGTCAGCTACACATGTATCACTTACATGTGTATAAGTTGCATGTGTGGCAGTTGAATGTGTGGCAGTTACATGTGTGGCAGTTGAATGTGTCAGTTACATGTAAGTCAGTTACATGTGTGTCAGTTGCATGTGTGTCAGTTGCATGTGTATCAGTTACATGTGTGTCAGTTACTCGTGTCAGTCACATGTGTGTAAGTTACATAGGTGTCAGTCACATGTGTATTAGCTACATGTGTGTAAGTTACATAGGTGTCAGTTACACATGTATCACTTACATGTGTATCAGTTGCATGTGTGTCAGTTACATGTGTGTCAGTTACATGTATGTCAGTTACATTTGTGCCAGTTACATGTATGTAAGTTGCATGTGTGTCAGTTATGTGTGTCAGTTGCATGTGTGTCAGTTACATGTGTACAGTTACATGTGTGTTAGTTGCATGTTTGACCATTAGCAATAATTCCAACTTATAGAGCCGAAGATATGTTTAACCAAGGATCTCATAATATATTATTCATATTATTCACCTCGAACAAGGGGACTCAATGAATATAAAATAAGGGCATGGTCTAAGCCATTGCAGTTATTAAAATAAACTTGTATCATCTCAGCAAACAGGGAGGGGATGTGAGTGAGAAAGAGAGGAGAAGGAAGTGAGAAAGGGAGGAAGAAGAAGTGAGAGAGGGAGGGGAAGGAAGTGAGAAAGGGGGGAAGAGGAAGTGAGAAAGGGAGTGGGATTAAGTGAGAGAGGGAGGGGGAGGAAGTGAGAAAGGGAGGGGGAGGAAGTGAGAAAGGGAGGAAGAGGAAGTGAGAAAGGGAAAAAGAGGAAGTGAGAAAGGGAGGAAGAGGAAGTGAGAAAGTGAGGAGAATGAAGTGAGAAAGGGAAGGAGAGGAAGTGAGAAAGTGAGGGGTATGAAGTGAGAAAGGGAGGGGGAGGAAGTGAGAGAGGGAGGAAGAGGAAGTGAGAAAGGGAGGAAGAGGAAGTGAGAAAGGGAAAAAGAGGAAGTGAGAAAGGGAGGAAGAGGAAGTGAGAAAGTGAGGAGAATGAAGTGAGAAAGGGAAGGAGAGGAAGTGAGAAAGTGAGGAGAATGAAGTGAGAAAGGGAAGGAGAGGAAGTGAGAAAGTGAGGGGTATGAAGTGAGAAAGGGAGGGGGAGGAAGTGAGAGAGGGAGGAAGAGGAAGTGAGAAAGGGAGGAAGAGGAAGTGAGAAAGGGAGTGGGAGGAAGTGAGAGAGGGAGGGGGAGGAAGTGAGAGAGGGAGGAAGAGGAAGTGAGAAAGGGAAGAAGAGGAAGTGAGAAAGGGAGGAAGAGAAAGAGAGAAAGTGAGGAGAATGAAGTGAGAAAGGGAAGGAGAGGAAGTGAGAAAGGGAGGAAGTAAGAGAGGGAGGGGAGGAAGTGAAAAAGGGAGGGGGAGGAAGTGAGAGAGGGAGGAAGAGGAAGTGAGAAAGGGAGGGAGAGGAAGTGAGAGAGGGAGGGGGAGGAAGTGAGAGAAGGAGGTGGTGAGAGTCATGTTATTCATGTTATATTATGCTTTCTTACACTATGTCTACACTAAATCCTATAGACGTCTAGAAGTCTTCTAGTCCTTCTATGAATACAGTAGATTTCCGCCACAGTGTAAGATCACAGTGAGAAAGCAAAAAAGAAAAAGCAAAGTGTCCTGACTTCCTATCTAAAGAAGCACAAACATTACAGCATCTGCAATCGAGCGCTCGCAGTCTTGTAGCATGTGGCAAGGGTATAATTGTTTGCAATCTGTAAAAGCCGGAGAAAAGTCAATATGGTTATTATTCCACTGCTGAAATACTTCTAAAAGGTTTCGGGGCAGCGGCAATTGACTGTAATTTGGAGATGTTTCAGATATATGTTTTAAGACTCGGTAAGACGTCCTGTGTTTTGTTCAGGGTTCACCTCTGCCAGGTAGGCTCTCACTTTGATGCATATATTTCTGTCACATAAAATGCCTTTGATATCCACTTTTTACTTAAACAGAGATCCATCATCTGTGTGTGTTTAATCCACGTTCAGTAGACGTATACCTTGTAGTAAGAATTTGTGCGTTACGGATCCTGAGTAGGGTCATGAGCTGGAATCCTAAGTGTTGGCGTACACGGAGTGACGGGACGAATGGATGTTGTGTAATCCAAGCAGGGGTCATCCGATATAAAGGGGAAGGGGCATCAACCATAGACAAAGGATATCAATATGTAACGTGTATGATGTTAGTTGTTGCAGAGAGTTACTGCTGTGTCAGACCACAGAGTACAATAATTGTACATGAATGTCCACAATGGGGCATAACACTGTGTGCAGGGGCCAATATGGGGTGTAATACTGTGAGTGCAGGGGCCATAAGGGGAAATAATAGTGTATGCAGGGACCACTATGAGGCAATAATACTGTGTGCAAGGGCCCCTATCGGGTATAATAGTGTGTTCAGGGGCCACTATGGGACATAATTCTGTGTACAGGGGCCACTATGGGGCATAATACTGTGTGCAGGGGCCACTATGGGGGATAATACTGTTTGCAGGGGCCATTATGGGGCATAATACTGTGAGCAGGGGCCACTATGGGACCTACTACTTTGGGAAGGGCCACTATAGGGCATAATACTGTGTGCAGGGGTCACTATGGGGGATAATACTGTGTGCAGAGGCCACTATGGGGGATAATACTGTGTGCAGGGACCACTATGGGGCATAATACTGTGTGCAGGGGCCACTATGGGACATAATACTGTGTGCAGGGGTCACTATGGGACATAATACTGTGTGCAGGGGCCACTATGGGGCATAATATTGTGTGCAAGGGTCACTATGGGGCATAATACTGTGTGCAGGGGCCACTATGGGACATAATGCTGTGTGCAGGGGCCACTATGGGGCATAATACCGTGTGCAGGGGCCACTATGGGGGATAATACTGTGTGCAGGGGCCACTATGGGACATAATACTGTGTGTAGGGGCCACTATGGGACATAATACTGTGTGCAGGGGCCACTATGGGACATAATACTGTGTGCAGGGGCCACTATGGGACATAATACTGTGTGTAGGGGCAACTATGGGGGATAATACTGTGTGCAGGGGCCACTATGGGGCATAATACTGTGTGCAGGGGCCACTATGGGACATAATACTGTGTGCAGGGGCCACTATGGGACATAATACTGTGTGCAGGGGCCACTATGGGACATAATACTGTGTGTAGGGGCCACTATGGGACATAATACTGTGTGTAGGGGCCACTATGGGGGATAATACTGTGTGCAGGGGCCACTATGGGACATAATACTGTGTGCAGGGGCCACTATGGGGCATAATACTGTGTGCAGGGGCCACTATGGGACATAATACTGTGTGCAGGGGTCACTATGGGACATAATACTGTGTGTAGGGGCCACTATGGGACATAATACTGTGTGCAGGGGCCACTATGGGGGATAATACTGTGTGCAGGGGCCACTATGGGACATAATACTGTGTACAGGGGCCACTATGGGACATAATACTGTGTGCAGGGGCCACTATGGGGGATAATACTGTGTGCAGGGGCCACTATGGGGTCTAATACTGTGTGCAGGGGCCACTATGGGGTGTAATATTGTGTGCAGGGGCCACTATGGGGCATAATACTGTGTGCAGGGGCCACTATGGGGTATAATAGTGTGGGCAGGAATATGGGGGGAGGGGGGCGGGCGGTCATGGTCTTTGGTGTCGGTTGGGGGGAGCTTTGTCAAAAGCTCACCACGGTGCCCCAGTGGCTATTTACGCCACTGTCAGGGAATGATCCATTATTGGTACATTATGGTCCATTCTGCTTGATGTGTAATATTAACTGATATATCACCCCCCCCCCCCAAAAAAAAAAAAAAAAAAAAAAACGGACTACCAAGAAATAATGCCACATTTTTTCTCATCATAAAAAAAACAAACAAAAAAAAAAAACCTAAATGATAGAATTTGTAATTTCTTCCCCAAAAAGTTAATTCCCACAAAAAGCAAAACACCTCAGTAGAACTTTATATGCAAAGTTAAGGCCGATCATCCTTAAGAGACGCCAACTCTCACAAACACAGTAGTCAGAAGCGATCTGGCACTTCGACAACTCTCCATTGTATGAAACAATATGGCGCTGCTTTACATAATAATTGGACTGCCAATCATAATGTTTGAAATAAAAGAAATTTTGCAAATCTGTGCCGGGCGCATCAGAGTCTTAAGTCATCTGTGAAAGAAAGACAAAATGTTGTAGAATTAGTCTTCAATCTCATTTGCATCCAAAGTGTTGTAAGACGATGCTGAATACTTTATTTGCCACCCACCTAGAATGGAATATGGAAGATGAAAATTTTGGTAATACTGTAATCTTTTCCAATGTTACAATTTAACATATATATATATGGGGCGGCTCAGTGGCTTGGAGGACTTCCCGACTTCGCAAGGCGTCTTGAGCTTCGAGTGCCTCGATGAGAACAGCATATAGATGCAATAAATTTTCAAGAAAGCCAAATAGACATGCTGAAAATTTTGCTTTGAGGGAATTTTGGTATCCAACTGAACACCCCATAATACAGAACTGAGCCCATCAACTCTCCGTTCCTTATTATTAACAGAAATATAATCCTTATTTCTTCGATAATCTTCCTGAAGAAGATGGAGGCGGCGCTGGAGAGTTCTCTCGCAGCATTGGGGACGCCCTTAGTGCTGTTTGAGCGCTGAGGACCGCCCCCAGTGCTGTGAGAGAACTCATTTGCCTACAGTCGAAAATTGGGATTACTACTGAACGGCGGTGTGGAGGAGACTTCTAAAGGTAGGAGAAGAACAGCCTTTCTTAAAGGGATCCTATCGATCAGATGGCTTTTTTTGTGCCTACCACGTCGGAATAGCCTTAAGAAAGGCTATCCGTCTCCTACCTTTAGATGTCTTCTCCGGGTCGCCGTTCTGTAGAAATACCGGTATGAAAATAAGTTCTCCCGCAGCACTGGGGGCGATCCCCAGCACTCAAACAGCACTGGGGGTATCCCCAATGCTGCCCGAGAACTCTCCAGTGCCGCCTCCATCTTCTTCATGAACGTCGTCTTCCTGTGTCTTCTTCTGGTGGAGGCTTTGAAACTTGTAGGCCTCGGGCAGAGCCTGCTGCGCATGCCCACAGGCCACAACATAATGGCCATGGCCCCCTGTAATTGGGACTGTAATTCCCCCAGTTGCAGGAAAAATCCAGCCTCCTGCATGCTGCTATACACCTTATAGAGCTGATCTGGGTCCTGTAGGACCCAGCAGCTCTTGTAAGACACTGACACCGGTGGATCACGTGACAGCCGAGTTATACGGCGGCCGCATCATGGTGGGCATGCATAGCTGTATATACAGCGTTCATTGAGTGCTGTATACACAGAGATTAAGAAGACAGGGAATGTAATAAACCTTCCCTGTCTTCTCTCTGGAATCTCCGGCTGAAGTTACAGCCGTCTCCCAGTATCAGCAACTGCACAATCTCTTTGCAGCTGCTGTGTTCTGACAGGACGTACCGGCACGTCCTGTCAGAACAAGGCAACCACTTCCCAGATGTATAAAGTCTTTGGGCAGTCCGGAAGTGGTTAAGGCTATTCCTACATGTTATCAAGAAAATAATTTTATTTTAATGGTAGAATCCCTTTAATAATCTGTATAAGGAAGAGGTACACTACCCAAAAGTGGCTTCTGAGAACCAATTTGTCCTGCAGTGGGGGAATCACTTTTATACACTCTTGTGGCAGTGTCTAATCAAACCACATCAATACATAAGCCTAATTTTGGACTTTTTTTAATATTGATCAACGCCAACAAACTACTGTAGCTCTTCAGTGACAAAGTCCGTGGCTAATAGCTTTCATTGACTGAGGATCAGCGTCTTCCTTTGACCAGCCATGGGAACTCTTTGGCCGCCCTGTCCCCCCTTCCATCTACTCATGCAGCCTATATCAACACAACGGCAAGGACATTGTCTAGACCGAAAAATAACATTTGTAAACAGTCGTAGCACATAATCGTTAAACTAGTCCAAAACGTGGCTCGTCCGAGTCTTGACTGTCATATGTATTGACTTCTACCTTCAATTACATCCCTAATGGATAATCAGGGTAGACAAAGGTAAGGCAAACGTAGTTACACCGGCGAGATAGATGTATAATGTCATATAGAAAATAGGCAAATAATTAGCGCGCGGTTTTATTTACAACTCCTAATAGGCTCGTGGTCCTATATGGCAATGATCAAAGAATGGGAGAGATAACAAGGCGCATAAAGTACATTGTGTCCCTTTGAAGTGACTATCACAAATAGCCCTTAGTGTTCTCCCTGACTGGGTTCATTATAAACAGAAGTCACATATCTTCCCTCATCGTATTGATTCATTTGTTGAAACTGAAGTTCTAATGAAAAAGTGTTTTTCCCCCCAAGCATTGGTGCCTTGTTAATAGCTGATCGCCTGATGCGCTTGCAGAAGGAAGCTAGCCAGCTGGTTACATTGTGTCATCTAATAAAGCAATATTCCAAAGTACACGGATCTGTCCTAAATCCACACGGCTAAGCTTAGCACTTGTATTCCAGATATCCACAGTTGTCATAAAATATCCGCCTTGGCCTTAAATCCAAGAAGAAAAGGGGATTAGATATATGAAAGTTGGTCTTATTTGCTTTGTAAAGGAGAGCCGTGCTTATCCAATTGCTTATGGCTGTTTTTTATAAGCTCCGAGTTGACTCTTAAAAAAAAAAAAAATCATTCTACAAAAGTCCCTGATTTGAATATAGATTTCGGCGGCCATGGACGGACGGTAGCTTTCGTCCGAATGTCTGCAAATAAGAACTTGGACAAGTATTGACAAGGTGAACGATACTAGAGATGGGCGAAACGATTCGTTCTGAACCAAGCTCAACCCAAATATTCCAAACGGTTCCATTTTTAATCTAAACTGAACAATTGTCGACAAATTATTTGACTTCGGGGTCTCTTCAATAGGTGGAAGCCAAGTGGAGCTAAAAAAAAATTAAAAACATTGTTACGCACTTTCCCTCATGTCTTTTGGCCCTTCTTCCGATGTCCAGTGCTCTACTGGTGACATCATGCACCCAATGTCTCCACTGAGGCTTGTGATTGGGTCATACTAGTCACATGGGCATGGTGAGATACAAGACACCATGACACTAGGTGTGCCTATTTGGCCAAGGCCTCAGCCGTAACCTCGGAAGCAAGACGTCATCAAGGAGAACATTGGATGACAAGAAAGAGGTGAAGGAAGATGAGCATAAATATTATCTTTACAACTGAGTATCAAAATTTGACTTCCGGTTCTATCGAAATTTGTTTGACCCAAGATGAATCAGGAACCCAAGCCACCGGAACCCCAAACAAAACAAATTCTTCAGCGGTTTGTCCATCTGTAGTAAATACCATTCATAGGGTTCAGGCTTTTTCCATGTTCGTAACCATATTTAAATTTGTAGACAATTAAAAATTAAAATTTTTTGCCAATACAAATAATAAAAAATTTAGTAGAGTTTTAAAGATTTTCTATAACAATGCCTTTCCCATCCTTTGGTTGAACGTGATGACATACGTCTTTTTAAAACCATACTATGTTAGCAGTTACCCTTAGTTCACATCTGCATTTGGTAATCCATTCGGGGGAGTCGGCATGGGGAACCCCGGAACAGACTAGTGGTGTAGAGTCTATGGGGTCTGGGTGCTTTCACTGCACACCGCTTGCCAGTGCTTTGGGTATTCCATTTGGGAGGTCCCCATGTGGACTCCCCTGAATGGATCACCATTGCAGATGTGAATGAGGCCTGATGGTCTATCGTCTTGATAGGCTGCCAGTGGATACAACCATGAATGCAGAATCTTTCTGGGGTCTGGTAAGACCCCCGGTCAGAGACACACACACACAAAAAAAAGCAACTGCAAGAGGCCTAAGGAAAAGCACACCAAGGAGTTCACGGTTGGCATCACCGTCCTCAAGACAGGAGCTTGAGGATAAAGTAGAACAAGAGGAAGATGAGACTCCAAGGACTGTTCTACCCCAAACCACCTGCCCCGCCCCACCTCCCCATATAGCGGTCACCAACTAAGAGGAAGATGAGATTCCACGGACTGTTATACCCCAAACCACCCACCCCACCCCACCTCCCCATATAGCGGTCACCAACTAAGAGGAAGATGAGACTCCACGGACTGTTATACCCCAAATCACCCCCCACCTCCCCATATAGCGGTCACCAACTAAGAGGAAGATGAGACTCCGAGGACTGTTATACCCCAAATCAGCCAACTCCCCCCCCCCCTCCACATACTCTCCCCCTCGACTCCAAATCCCCCCTCCCACACACACACACTTTACTAGCTTTGGTATTGCCAAATATCCATTCAGACGTGCCAATAAAGCCTATTTGATTTGATTTGAACATGCTGGTAAGCCGGTGCAATGTAGAAGAGGTATTTCAGAGTCCTAGACGTGCAATTTTTGTGGATGACTATAATACGCTCCTAGGAAGCCACCACATTGATCATCCTTTTTCACGTGGTCAAGCAAGGGGTTGGTGGTCCATCCACTCTTAGCCTTTGCTACCATTTTCTTCCCGCGATCGCCATTCGTTTCCTCCAGTTCCCGGACGTGATCGGTAGGAATAAGAATCCGAGACGAAGTTCTATCGTGTCAGCCCACTTCTCGCCATCTTATTAGTTTATGATTATAGGAATTTACATTTTCCAGTAAGTGATTTTCGCCGTGGTTGAGCGTCGTCGCTCCCGTCCTACGAGGGCGTACGGCTTGTAAGCCAATTGTAACCACTTTACAGATAAAACTACAGGTTAAAACTCTAAAACAGCCTCTTCCAATTGACATTATCCTTCCATTCCGTCTGGTGATGCGCATGTCTGATCTCATATAATGATTTACTTGCTAGTTCAATTTAATATCACTGCAGGACAAATACATTTCTGAAAACTATGAATAAAATTGTGGATTGTTTTCGCTTCAGCTGCTCCTTTTTTTTTTTTCTCCCCCCACAAAGCTCAGATTTGATGTAATTGCCGGCTTCGATAAGAAATTGTATTAGCAATTATTTACATTTTAAGATCTTTGGTGCACAAATTTTTCTAATTATGTTTGCATTCAACGCAAGAGTAAATAGGATTGACTCTTTTGGTGCCGGACTAAGGACTTTCAAAAATTAATGAGGAGAAGTATTCAAAGAACTTGGAGAGAAAATCGAGGATTCTAAGAGATTCTACCATCTTAGATTTGTAGCTTTTCTGCACTACCAGAACCAAATCCAAAATACATTGTCACAAAGTATCGATTTTCTAGGGTCTTTGTTCTCGAAAGAGAATTTGTCACCGCTCCTGAGATGTCTGATTTAGTAAAATGTATTCCCTATGAAACAATAATTTGGGGAATTTTCTTCACGTGGTTTGAGGTTCCTGCCTTGAAATGTTGGAATTAATTGACAACTAAGAGTATCCAAAGCTCTTTCCTAAGAAGAACCGAAAAGGACGGTTCTAAGATGTCCTAGTAGTAACTTACTTTCTGGTTGGGTTCTATTTATCCCAAACCTCATACCTCTGGGCTGGTTCTGCATAGTGACCTAATCGGAACCAAGACCTGTCAACCCAATCACTCCACTCCTTCCTCCTCTACCTGTCCAATATGTATTATACCAACTAAGGGAGTTGACAGACCACATAGGAAAACCAACCCTATGGCACAGGTAATACACTGTCTACCAATAAGTATTTGGACACCCAGTAAAGTTCTCCGGAGGTGGAGTTATGGTCTGGGGGTCTTCTCCTGGTATGGACCCTTGGTCCCAGTGCATGGTAAACTCAATGCCGACGCCTATTGCACTATTTTAGATAACAGTGATCCCATATTATGGTGGTTCTATGGATCGGACCAATGTTATTTCCAAGATGACAACGCCAGCTGTAATATAGCGAGGTCTACCATGGCTTGGTACGGTAACAATCAGGTTAACCAATTGGATTGATCTGCCCAGAGCCCAGACTTAAACCCTATTGAGCACCTCTGGGATGAGTTGGATCCCTGAACTAAGGGGTGCAACCACCGTCCAAAATCGGTGAAAGAACTTATCCATCTTCTTCAAGCCCAATGGAATAAAATACCACTAGATGTCATAAAAAGACTTGTAGAAAGCCCCGGAGGCTGTCATTGCCACTCATGCCACTCGGAGCACAGGTATCCAAATACTTCTTGGTAGACAGTGTATACACTGAACACAGAGAGGAAGGAGGAGTGACTAGGGTGCCTGGTGCTGGTTCCGATCAAGTGATCCTGAATTGGAACCAGCCTGTAGCAACCAGAAAAGAAGATGGCGCTCAAGCAGATTTAGCCCCACTCCATATGAAATTCTCACCTATAAGATAGCACCGTGGCATGAGAAAGGTATATCCACCATGCCGCTAACTGGTCCTATACGTGGCTCAGAAGTCAAGACCGAAGTTTTGGTTGATGGTAGACTCCCTAGAATTGCAATTACATCTGAATATTTGGAGACATCCCATTGGTTGCCGCCATTTTTTTTATGAGGGTGAAAGCCGTTGGATGTCAGATAGCTGTCAGCTGCTTGAACATGCCAGATATTTTACAAAATCACTGCTGCATTTGGTGACTTATATGTATTACATTGTAGGGAGTTCCTATTACCTTCTTTGGAACCTTTTTTGGAACCGCCATAAATGTATTTTATTGAAAATTGAATATTGAATATTGAAATTGAATATTTTTCAAAATTTTTATGTAATTTTTTTTCTCCTAAATAATAAGTTTGTTCCATTTATATTTCTAAATTTATTTTAATAAATGTTCAGACCGCTCAGGCTCAATGGCTTATAATTTGTTTGGACACGTTGCAGGAACTCAAAG
Organism: Leptodactylus fuscus; assembly: GCF_031893055.1. Lineage (NCBI taxonomy): Eukaryota > Metazoa > Chordata > Amphibia > Anura > Leptodactylidae > Leptodactylus > Leptodactylus fuscus. The sequence goes on along the minus strand of NC_134269.1, from coordinate 216,631,590 downwards.
GGCTTTCTCATTTTCCGTTCAATAATACCTTTGTTGAATTATGCATTATGTCACACATATCACAGAGCCATGGAAGAAAAGCATTCTATATGTGTTATATTGACCTAAAATACTGGGTCAAGAAAAAAAGCCACTTATCAAGGCATTAGCATGCCAAAGGCATGAGACGGAACCTAAGTTTACCACGGAGCCGCACAGCTTGAAGTACTTTTGCTGAAGCCTAGGATTCTGGGACACTGTATAAATTTGAGTTTAGAATTCACAGCACATCACCTTTTTCGCTTTAATCATCTTACGGTTTTGTACGCCCTCTATGCTATACAATACATAGGTCAGAAACTACCTAGAGCTGATACAATGTCAATGTTTGAGTTTATGGATTGGTGGCAAAGATAAGATCTCACTAAAAAATTACCAGTTGGTAAAAAGTCTCTTTTAAGCCAACTCAACCCCCAGGTTCACCAACATCTCCACAGCCATATTTCAGTGCATGGACAAGACCACCGAAATCAGCAGTCACATGCACGTGTACAGCTGGAATACAAGGGAGAGGAGGGAAGGGGACGGGACTGTCATATGCAGATGATGGACCATCAGATTTGCAGATGATCGGACTATCGCCAAACCAACTGGGCACTCTGTGCTAGTTGAGGCCCGATAAGTCTGTGCATGAGTCTAACCCTCTTGGATTCCCACAATTAGTGGGCTGACCAGATCTGTAGGCCCATCCCTAAAAAGGTGCACACCTCGCTACATTTCCAAACCAACTGAGAACTGCATGCCACTGTAGGGCAGATTCTATCAATAAAATTAATTTTTTGCCCCTAACACATAGGAATAGCCTTACAAAAGGCTATTGTTTCCTACATTTAGATGTCTTCTCCACACCGCCGTTTGGTATATAATCCTGTTTTCTTCTATATGCAAAAGAGTTCTCTCGCAGCACTGGGGGCGATCCCAGGACTCAAACAGCACTGGGGGCGTCCCCAATGCTGCAAGAGAACTCTCCAGCGCCGCCTCTATCTTCTTCAGGAAAAGGTCTTCTTCCAGCGGTGGCTTCAAACTTCTAGGCCTCGGGCGGCCAACTGCACATGACTGCCGGCCACAAGAAAATGTCTTCTCCGTGCCGCCGTTTGTAATATAATCCGGTTTTCTTCTATATGCAAATGAATTCTCTCGCAGCACTGGGGGCAGTCCCCAGGACTCAAACAGCACCGAGGGCGTTCCCAATGCTGCGTGAGAACTTTCCAGAGCCACCTCTATCTTCTTCAGGAACAGGTCTCCTTCCGGCGGTGGCTTCAAACTTCTAGGCCTCGGGCAGCCGACTGCGCATGAAAATGGCCGCTTACAATACTGTGCAAGCGGCCATTTTCTTGTGGCCGGCGGTCATGCGTAGTCAGCTTTGGCCTAGAAGTTTGAAGCCACTGCCGGAAGAAGACCTGTTCCTGAAGAAAATAGAGGTGGCGCTGGAGAGTTCTCTCGCAGCATTGGGGACGCCCCCAGGGCTGTTTGAGTGCTGGGGCCCACCCCCAGTTTTGCAAGAGAACTCATTTGTATACGAACGGGGGCCCGGAGAAGACATCTAAAGGTAGAAGACGAATAGCCTTTCTTAAGGCTATTCCTACGTGTTAGGGACAAAAAAATTACTTTTAATGATAGGATCCCTTTAAGGCTTATCTCCTTCCCAGTATCCCGACCTTCTTGAGTCATATAACTTCACTTCTATCCCTCCGGCCTCTTGTACTCTACGGGTATCCAGTTTATTTCAAGTTACAGTATAAAAAACATGGCAGTAAACAAATGATGGTCGTGTAAAGGCGTGACGCGAGTGTAAGATGGCTTCATGTATGCTACAAATATAATTAACCTCTAGATCACTCCGGATGTTTACAGCTCATTGGAATCAACTCCATCAAAAGAGATCATCCGTCTGACAAGTGTGTTTGCCGAGATGTCCGGGGTTAGCACCCACTTGACATCCCGCTATAATGGCATCTGTCAAGCGTCTATCTCCGGCAAATATACAACCACGGTACCAAAGTACAGCTTGGCAGTGATGTACGGCGTCTCCCAGACCCCGGTATTTTTCACAGGAGGAACAAGCTGCTTTAGTCTTATATATTGAAGACATATCACTCTTAGAAGAGAGAGAAGGAAGAGAAGAGATGGCACGGCAGAGGTCTTCTCCAGAGCCTTTAATAAAACATGAATTAGGTGCCAAAGCACATTAAATTCAGCTCCCCCTTGACAGAAAATCAAAAAGTTATCTTTTTCTTTCTAAAGGCATCTTCCCTGATTGATCTGCAGAGAAAGCCAACACAAGAAAAGCAAGGAGCCCCGTCTATGCACTAAAACATCTCTTTAATTTCTTAATTTAATATCTGACACGTAAAGATTCTCATTAAGCCAGTCAATGAAGCCTGGAAATACAATTTTCGTGCAAACTGTCGCTATCATAACTTACATGCAACTTCAGATGGTGCGCTGTAAGCAATGTGATTAAAACCATTCATCTTTTCTGTCAAATTCTCCGCTCCCGTTATTAAACGAAGGGGCTTTGTGGGACTTTACCAGCTGACAACTCCATTTGGGAAAGGAGGGGCTGGTAAGGAATGGCTTGGATGTGCTCGGTGCACTGCGGCGGCCCCCCTCGTCATACATCTCGGGGCGGCAGTCGGGAACACTTAAGGACTGGGTGGCTGCTAAATTGAAGGTTAAGCAGTCGGAAATAGGATCAAAGAAAGATGTCAGGATTGGAGGAAAGGCTAGTCCATCTGGCTGCGGAAATGACCCGGCACCATGGGGTGGATGAGACTGCCGGCTCGGACTAGGTTATGGCTAGTGACTATGATCTTGTCATGTAGCCCGGTGGCCATGTCATACAATATTCTAGATGAAACGTTTACTCTTTCCTAGTTTATGGCTAGTGACTATGATCTTGTCTCATAGCCCGGTGGCCATGTCATACAATATTCTAGATGAAACATTTACTCTTTCCTAGTTTATGGCTAGTGACTATGATCTTGTCTCGTAGTCCAGTGGCCTTGTCATACAATATTCTTGATGAAACATTAACTGGTTCACTTCCAATCCGCACGGGCCCCTTTCTCCCTGTTCATCATTGTGTACAATATGTTCTAAACATAAGGTGACGATGATTTAGGATGTGTTTAATGGAATTACACGATGAGGACCAGTGAGGATGTTTAATATTCTTATGTGCTGTTTGTCTTAGTTGTGCTATAACATATTTTAATAGGAGTCAATCCTCCCCCCCCCCCACCAAAGAATATTCAATTGTCACCACCGCATTATAGATCACAATGCACTGATATACAACATACCTTTGTTATCTTCGAACAAAAAAAGCACAACGCGTTTCGGGTAAAAGCCCCTTTCTCAAGTGCAAAAAGTACTTGTTCTAGACTTTAAGATGCTCCTCCTTGAAGCGATCAGGATTGGAAAAGATCAGATCCCGATCAAGCAAATTTCATGATTTCGATTGGGGCTTGTTGGAAAATGATCGGAAATCGGATTTTGAAATCTCAAGATCAGTTTAACCCTAAAAGTGACTTTTTCCACAGAGAAGCATTGACTAGGGTTGAGCGATCGGGATTGGGAAAAATCGGATCCCGATTGGCTATTGAGCAAATTTCATAATCTCAAATCTCGGGATCGGTTGGAAAATGATCGGATTTTAAAATCGATCTTAAGATTGGCTTAACCCTAATCTTGAAGTCTAGAACAATTACTGTATACGCTGAAGAAAGGGGCTTCTACCCGAAACGCGTTGTGGTTTTGTTTGATTAAAAGTAAAGGGTGCCATTACTACTTGGCCTCTATTCATTGACCAGCCAATGTGGTTTGTCCTTCGTCGTGTGGGTCATACATCCTCCTTTCCGGTATTTCTTTGTCAAAGGGGTTAGGCCAAGAACCAATGCAGAATAGAGGATAAACTGAATGCCCACCGATCCTGAGACCCCCATTTTGCATATAGCAGAGAGGGGTGTTTACATTGATTTCGATGGGAGCCCTGGAGACAGCAAAGTACACCAAGCTGCTATCTCTGACTCTTCACAATGGGAGACCCCCCCCCCCCCATTCTCAGGATCGGTGAGGGTTTCGGCAGCCAGACCCCCAATGGATAGCGGATAAATATTGCTCATGGCGTAACCCCTTTCATGTTATTTCCCGCTGAATATAGCGATTCCTATATGGAGACTGCCCACTGAAACTATTGTTCCTCTTAGTCTATTTTTAAGTATGGTAGAGACGGCAGAGTCTCCCGAGGAATGGTTCTCACTTCAGATCTTCTTTTCCTTCTCGTTGCTCATTTTGTTATTTGGCACTCTTGTACATTGTATCTATATTTGTTCTACGTACTTTATATTGTACAAGTATATATATACGCTCCTGACCTGTCTCTTGAGTTTTACCATAAAGCCTTCACTACAATCGCCACTAGTTTGTGTGAATATGTTTTTTCTTGTTTTTGTTCAGATTTTTTTTTACAGACGAGCAAATCTTTAAAAAGAATCTTCAGTATCAATTCACTAAAAAGCAAAATACTGAAATTGACTAACCTTCTATCTATTCTACCCCCGCTTGTGATCCTGGGACAGCGTATCGCCATTTTTAGTGCATCAGCTCAGTTTGCTACATTGTTGTTGGCGCTAAGTCAGAGTGGGCATCCCCTATGGAGCCGAGTTTTCCAGCAGTCGGACGACTCTCGGAGTGAAGTCCAAGCCCATTCTGTGATGCCTTCATATTTACGGGGGATTCCATTTTGGAACAGATTGGAAGCCCCATAGACGCGAATATCACTTTGAGTATTATCCAACTGCATGCCGCGCAGGCTCAGCCCCACATTGGATGCCGACTCGGTTCTTTGCCTGGAGACTAAAAGGGACATTTGTGTATAGCATTGTTTGGGGCAATGTTCTAGGCATTGACTGGCATTGTTCTAGGCATTGGCTGGCATTGTTCTAGGCATTGGCTGGCATTGTTCTAGGCATTGGCTGGCATTGTTCTAGGCATTGGCTGGCATTGTTCTAGGCATTGGCTGACATTGTTCTAGGCATTGGCTGGCATTGTTCTAGGCATTGGCTGTCATTGTTCTAGGCATTGTTCTAGGCATTGTTCTAGGCATTGGATGACATTGTTCTAGGCATTGGCTGGCATTGTTCTAGGCATTGGCTGGCATTGTTCTAGGCATTGTTCTAGGCATTGTTCTAGGCATTGGCTGACATTGTTCTAGGCATTGGCTGGCATTGTTCTAGGCATTGGCTGGCATTGTTCTAGGCATTGTTCTAGGCATTGTTCTAGGCATTGGCTGGCATTGTTCTAGGCATTGGCTGGCACTGTTTTGGGTGCTACTTCATATTGTTTGGTGAACAACATGGCGTGAACTCTACACAATGAGCATTTTGGGTAGCCCTGTGTGCAGTTATTGTGCCTTATTTCCTCCAGATACTCCTGTTCCATCCCACAGTATGTCTTTGAGGTATGGGAGGAAATCCACAAAAACGGGAGAACATACAAACTCCTTGCAGATGTTGTCCCTGGCAGGATTTGAACCCAGGACTCCAGCACTGCAACATGCTAACCATGTTGTTAACACTGTCTCTAGTAGGGCAGTAAATTTTTGGAGTTTTTGGAGTTTTTGGAGTGTTTGGAGGTAATCCATACAAAATCCGGACACTAGGTTCACATGTGTTTCGGTTTTTGTTCCCGCGAAACGAAAACCCAACCCGTGGACCACATAGACTATTATGTGGTCAAGTGGATTTCCACTGGCAAAAATCCTGTTCACTTGTATTTTTTAAGCAGATTCGGAGACCGGGGCACTGGTGTGAGGTTGTCCTTGGCTGGAATTGAACCCATCGTCTATTACAAGACGATGGGTCTCATGCGTTCCAATGGTGGAAGAAATCCTCAGTGACATCGAACAGGGAACATAAAACCACGTCCAAAACTGATACAATGTAACTGAAGGGATCAATAACGTCATCTGTGGCACTGGAGAGACGATCCCATTTTCGTTCCTTTCACTACCTGTCTTCTAGTCCTGAAAAGGAATTTTGCACAAAGGCCCTTCAGACTCATAAATTATTCGGGAAGCGCTGATGTTACTGGTGAGAACTATTTACCCTGTTAGGCGAGCAAGTGAATAGCGTGAAAATATGATTACAGTGAATAGAATAAAAATGGAACAATAACTGTCCGGACTGTGAAGGATGCTCGTATCGCCCAGACGGATGCCTCCAAGTACAATTTTCCATCTGAAATGATTCTCAGACGCTTCCCCCTTTTTTGTTTCAGACGCGAAGTTAGAAAAATTATACAATGGCTGCTCTTTATGTGGTTTGGCTGCCGTTAATGTTATTGTCAGATACTTGCCCTTTACTTCTTTATGATCTACAACGAGTCGTTTTATTCCCCGTTGTTGCCGCGGCTTCTCTAGATTTACACTCGGCTGCTTGGATTTGTTTAAAGATGTCACATCGGAAGAGGGATCTGCCCTTGGGGTATTCTGTTGTGTTATTCAGACACGTGCGGGATGGGCCGATATCATAACATTGTCGCATTAGGATTTATGCACAGGAACTGTTAAAGCGGTTGCGCGACAGCGTTTCGTTTTTTTCCTTGGCGGGCGTCACACGCCGTTCAGTCTATGGGACTGTCCACATGCCTATATACGACGTCTTATTTTTGCAAAAAATGGGTCCCTGAGGATAAAAATCGTCGAGAAAATAAGAGTGTTTCATGGCAAGTAAAATTATATAAAAGGTCATCAATCTCAGATTGGTGGGGTCTGACCTCCGGAAGCTAGTACGAAAAAAAATGGAGCAGGAAGCAGACAGCTCCGTTCTTTGTGTAGTGGCCAAAACATGTTACTGCAGTCTAGATTCTATTCAAGTGAATGGGATCTGAGCTGCAGTAACCCATTTCAGCCACTACACATAGAACAGTGCTATCTGCTTCCTGCTCCATTCCTTGTGTATCAGTTGCTGAGAACAGTCAATCAATGGGGGTGTCAGGTATTGGGATCATCAGTATTTTTAGCCCAGAAAACCTCTTTTGCTTCTGGAAAGTCCCTTTAATGTATGATCATGTGAGTAAAGCCTTAATATTGGGGTTGAGCGATCGAGATCGGAAAAGATCGGATCACGATCGGCGATTGAGCAAATTTCATGATCGGGATCGGCTGGAAAATGATCGGAAATCCGAGTTTGAAGTTTCATTGTGGGAAAAGCTAACATGTAGGGTGGAGCGATCAGGATCGGGAAACATTGGATCTGATCGGGATCGAGCAAATTTTACGATCGGGATCGACATCGGATGGAAAATGATTGAAAAACAAAAGGGTGTTTTGAGACTCTGATATCGATGATCTATCCTTAGGATAGCTCCGACACTTGACACTTTTACTTTGAACTTTAAAAAAAAAAAACATTTTTATTCCTTTCATAAAGACAATTTTAGCATTTGTGACTAGGTGCCATTCCACTGATTACAGCAAAGTTGGAATTTTCTCTGTAGCCCCCACCATTCCTGAGTAACAAGAGCACATAGTGTTGTGTGTTGTGCTATTTAAGCTCTCTAATGTCAGGTGGGCGGTGTCAGGCAGAGGGGCGTGATTTAGCCCTCCAATGACAGGTAGCCAGTGTCAGATATCAGAATCACACCCCTTATTTGCTCCCTTCTGACTTAACAGGGCATATCAGGCAGCAAAACTAACAACCTTGATAGCTCAGGAATGGTGGGGGCTACAGAGAAAATTCCAACTGTGCTTTAATCAGGTAATTAGATAAAAAAACTGGACTTGGTGGTGGTGAAAGGTCCAGTTATTATTTTAGACACTAGGGTTGAGCCGATCTTGAGATTACAGGATCGATTTTAAAATCTGATTTCCAATCATTTTCCAGCCGATCCCAATCATGAAATTTGCTCGATTGCCAATCGGAATCCGATCTTTTCTGATCCCGATCGCTCAACCCTAGTCAATGCTTCTCTATGGGAAAAGTCACTTTTAGGGTTGAAATTTGAGATTTCAAAATCCGATTTCCGATCATGAATTTTGCTTGATCGCTGATCAGGATCCGATCTTTTCCGATCCCGATCGCTCAACCCTATTGAGCCCACCAAGGATCCTCTCATACTCTGGTGGCTTAGATGGATTCTACATCAGGAACTCCGGCCTGAGCCAATGTGGAATAGAATTCAGACTTTATTTTTGGACCCCAGTTTGCCATTTGACTATGGAGTTACAAGTAGAGAAATTGATATTTTCTTCAGTCTATTGCTCATATCCTCCATTTTTTTTCGAGGTCGGTTGATTTGTCTCATTTCTGGTCCTCTGCTAATCTCCAGGAAGAGATCTTTCAGCCTATTTAACTACCTATTGAATATAATAAAGAAAAAACGTTATTTGTCACATTGTATCCTTGTTATAAAGCAGAAGTTCACGGCCGGGCCCTCGTTGCTATCGATTTAATAGCGCGCGTTGTGTAAACAAGCTAGATTATCTCATCTCCTGAGTTCTCCATTGCCATTCCGCCGGCGTACGCACTCTTTGTAATTTTAGTGAGTCCTAAACCCATTTTAGCATTGATTATCTTAAACATTGATTTTACCTTTCTGCTAAAGTGGTTTATAGAGGGGAAAAAAATAACTTTGTTCCAGTAGATTTCTACAATGTACATCGGTTTATTAAAAAAAAAAAAAATTGTGAGAAGTTATCATCGAACAAATACAGAATTTTACATTTTAGAAATCCATTTGGTTGCCCTTGGCTTCTATTCCACCCGTTTCCTTAGCTCTGGGTTCATTATACATTCATAGAACTAGCAGGGGTTCTCAGTCCTAGGATCTGTCATTGACTATCTTCTTACCCTTGCTCAGTATTGTAGGCGATATTGACCCAGGCCCTGAGTGTTTCGGTGCTTTGTTTATCCAAATCTGTTCAGTTATTCCAAAGATATAAGCCCTTTTATTGTTGATACTAGACAACTACACAGTGCATGACAAACACCACCACCCCAAGAAACAACAGTGTTACCACCCGCTCGGCTAATATACTCGTATTTGCATCAACACTAAAAGGCTTATAACTTTGGAATAGATTTGAATGATCAAAACACCAAAATGGAGTCCATTAGATAAAAATTGTGACAAAGCCAAAATAGACCTTTAGAGACTGATGGAAACTGATGGAACTGATGGACACTGATGGAACTGAGGGAAACTGATGGAACTGATGGAAACTGATGGAACTGATGGAACTGATGGAACTGATGGAAACTGATGGAACCGATGGAACTAATGGGAACTGATGGGAACTGATGGGAACTGATGGAACCAATGGGAACTGATGGAAACTGATGGAACTGATGGGAGCTGATGAAACTAATGGAAACTGTTGGAACCGATGGAAACTGATGGGAACTGATGGAAACTTATGGAACTGATGGAACTGATGGAAACTGATGGAAACTGATGGAACTGATGGACCTGATGGGAACTGATGGAAACTGATGGAACTGATGGAAACTGATGGAAACTGATGGAAACTGATGGAACTGATGGAACTGATGGAACTGATGGAAACTGATGGAACTGATGGACCTGATGGGAACTGATGGAAACTGATGGAAATGATGGAACTGATGGAACTGGTGGGAACTGATGGAACTGGTGGGAACTGATGGAAACTGATGGAAATGATGGGAACTGATGAAAGTAATGGAAACTGATGGAACTGATGAAACTGATGGAAACTGATGGAACTGATGGAACTGATGAAACTGATGGAAACTGATGGAACTGATGGGAACTGATGGAAACTGATGGAAACTGATGGAACCAATGGGAACTGATGAAACTGATGGAAACTGATGGAACTGATGGGAACTGATGGAACTGATGGAACTCATGGGAACTGATGGAACTGATGGAACTGATGGAAGCTGATACTAACTTTCCCATATCTACCTCCGCTACATTATGTTCATCCCCCATTTCCCCTTTAGGTGATATGTTTGTATATTTACTTGTCTTTTATATATATTTAATAATCTGAATTGTTTTTATATTTTTGTGGGACTTTTTGGTTTGATTTCTTCTGTGTCGTCACAATGTACCATATTGTCAGATTCAAGTTGACGATGACTACATCTCGATGTGGGAGATGGTTATTTTCTCTATTCATCAACGGCTTGACTTAATTTTTCCAGTGCTTGGTTGTTTTTTTTTGCCCTGTCTTTACAGTCCAGTGTTCCTGGATCTCCTATATTATGGTCACTTGTTTGCAATGCTACAGTTACTCCTGGCAGAATGGCATTATCACCAATGAAAGGGGAGAGACCATTGCTTATTGTGTACACCTGTTAGAGCTAATCATTTTGTAACTTATTATCCATTTTGTTTATGTTTTATACCTACACATGAGTATGTTATTCTGTATGTGGGCCCCATGGGTAATTACAGCGGGGGGGGGGGGAGTCAGCTTGTGCATCATCCATTTTGTATCCCTCCTTGTCTCTTAAGACAGCTCATCAACCCCCCTCCCTTGGAGACTATAATGAGATGTAGCTCCTATAGTGCCTTATCCAATAGCCATGTGCCAGAACAATGTTACAACTTTACAACCAATCATGTTATGCTAGTTATACTAGTCCAACCTGTTCTTTGTCTGTACACTGTACTTAAACTTCCTGAAATAGAATTCACTTGATCCACCGTATTTGTGTGTGTTATGACTTCTCCAGGCCTGATCTTTTACCCTTGATCTGGAACCCTACAACATACTATAAGGCATCCCTTGGTGTCCCTAACAAACCCACACCCTGGAAGAGAAATGTAACATGTGTTTCAGCCATAATGTGATTATTAGCACCACGGACACCATGCATGAAGGCTTACAGAACAGACTGCCCAACAAGACCCTGCAAATATTTAATCTTTTCATGAAAACTCGAAAATACGATTAACACCCACCCCCACCTAACACAAGTCCACACAATGTTATTATCCAGCCTTCGCGTTGAAATTCTAGTATAATGTTGGCAATGGTAGTGAACATATTTCATATCATTCTGTCCTTGTAGGTGATAAATTAGCAATATTCTGCCTTAAGTCTCTTCTACTAAACTTCTTGGTGCTTGTCTTGTCCTCCCCGGTGCTGGCGTGTGCTCAGGTCTAGGCCGGATCTGCGCTAAGCATTGTTCTTTATTATCCACCATTATTGATTGAGATGATTCATGTAATCATCTTGTTGGGGCGATCCCGAGGGGGTGTCGATTCTTTAATCACGTTTGGTGCAGGTATTAGTTTCAAATGACATTCAGGTGCAGAAAATTGTCTTCTTGGAACAACGTTATGAGATCTCATTGCTGAGGGTACACAGCTTGTACCGAGGTTTCTAAATTACACTGTAGGAATGAAAGGTCTCCTATCGCATTACTACTTAGGATGTTCAGGAAGGGCTGGCAAAACTGCTTGTTATTTATCAAATTGTAGCCTTCACTTCCGACGGCTGTCGATGGCTCAAGTTTATGAAAAGTATCGGGAGCTTTCCTTTGTTGTTTTATAAGAATGTGCCAAAAAATTGTCTAAATATCTAAAAGAACGGGTTCATGGCTTGCTGTTTTCTACCCGAAATGTTGCATAGCAATTCCGTCCACTTTTGTTTTGGTTTGTTTTGGTACCAGGGGTAGAGAACCTTTGGCTCTCCAGCTGCTGTGAAACTACAACTCCCAACATGCTCCATTCACTTCCAAGGGAGTTCCAAGAACAGAAGAGCAAGTATGCATGCTGGGAGTTGTAGTTTTGCAACAGGTGGAGAGCCATATGTTCCCTACCCCTGGTCTAAACGTAGATTCACCAATGAAAATGTGTCCATGTGAGTGCCGGATTTCCAGGGATTCCTAACCGTATAGTTATCGATGTTACTAGGAGTCCCTACTTACTACCCTGTGGTGATTCCAGTACAATATATTATGTCTCTAGAAAGTAGGGACTCCTAGCAGTATGGATAACCCTAATCCTAGGAGTCCCTCTCCCGGCATATTGTTCCGTCACCCACACAGACCGACTCTTACACGTGAGACTCAATCATGTGAATCTAGCCTAAGGGAGCCCTCTACTAGTTCTCAGTCCATTGACCTGGAGGATATATGGCAACTTTTTAAGATTTTTTGCTCTGGTGCTGTGTAGGGTTGCACCAATCTTGAGATTTCAAAATCCAATTTCCGATCATTTTCCAGCCAATCGCAATCGTGAAATTTGCTCGATCTTTCCCGATCCCGATTGCTCAACCCTAGTGCCGTGGCTATAGGGTGGAGCAGCCCTGGGGCAGTTGGGGTGTTGTTGGTCTGCTGGTTCACCCTCCCTGTTGGTGATGTGTTGGATTGATGTTGGTTTCTGTAGAAGTGGGACCCACCTTACCCATCGTTCACATCTGCATCTGGTAATCCATTCAGGGAGTCCACATGGGGAACGGAATACCAAATGCATTGGCACGCAGTGTGCAGTGAAAGCACACGGACCTCATAGACTATAAGGGGGTCCATGTGCTCTCTGCTCAGTGTCTGCATGGAACATGTGGATAGAAAATTACTTTGTGATCTACTTTCATATCCGCATGATTCGTAGCACAGGGAGAGCACATGGACCCCATTATAGTCTATGGGGTCCATGTGCTTTCAATGCACACCACTTGCCAATGCCGTCGGTATTCCGTTCCCCATGAGGACTCCTTGAACTGATTAACAAACGTAGATGTGAACGAGGGGTTACAGTGACTAGTGGGATTATATACCTTGATCAATATGTATACTAAGAACCTCATGTTCATTTTTGAAGATTTTACGCATAAGATTGGGATGTGTGGGCCACGTTTTGGTTTTCGTCAAAATGTATCTGGCCAAGGCCCCCAACCTTTTATACCCCCTGTAAAATTTACGGTAATTACAACCTTTCTACTACCTGGAGACGTTTGATTTATTACAACAACGTCTATAAAACCCATTGCACGTTGCAAATCCCTTCCCCTACAGCCCATTATTTTTCACTCCTACCAAAATGGGGTACTGTTTCCTACTTGCACCTGGCCAACGTAATCATCTCATTTGCCAAATAAATCCACGGGGGTCCTCATTGCTGTTCCCCACCAGATGGTCGCCCATTGTATCAGGAACAACATCCTACATACCGATCAGCTCCAGTGAAATTTGCATGTGTTCGGCACGAAAGGGCTGAGGACGGATCTACCGTGATTTTTTTTTAAATCTACGATACAGTTTATACGTCGAAGAGTTAAAACAAATAGATAGAACAGATGCGGAGCGGCTACATTGTCTCCACCAGTCACACATTTCATAAATCTCCGCTACACTGATGAGATCAGAGACTGATGGGAAAATGTCACCATAATTAAAAAGGAAAATGTAAAAAGCCAGAGGAAAGCTATGAGCTCATTGTAATTGTCTTAAGTGTCATACACTTTGGCACGAATCCATAAAGCTTTTCTTTCCTCCTCGCGTTTTCTTTTCTTTCTCACTAAACAATATACCCCGGAATACGGCTTTACAATTTCCACTGGCATTGAACCAAGCAAGACCTGTTCTCTGCAGCAAAGCGGCTCCCTCAATGGGTTCGGCGGGATTGTATACAAATGTGAGTTTGCACGGATCACGTCCATGTGAGAATCGCTTTCTTTTTTTTGTACATTAGAACACGACGTGTTACATACGAGAAACAAAGCCCTGTAATGTACTTGCTCGAAGTTCATGATTTTTTTTCGCGTCGGAGTGTAGAAGCTGATGGGTGAATTTTGACATTTGCCAGTCGTACACACTCGTAACTAGCCGCGGACCGTGGGTTGGATTGTTAGCACTCTACTACTGGATATTATATACTTTATGTAACGTATGAATAATGCAGAAGGTGGAAAGAAACACATAAGGTCAATATTTATATAGTGCAGCGATCCGTTGACGTAGGTCAGGAGGTTGGGATTGGTAGTAGTCATAGTGGTCACGGTGGTAAGGATCTTGGCCATATCCTCCAATGTGGGGCGTCTGTGTGCTATAACCACTAAATACACACAATTCTTAGGCTGTGGGGTGTAGGTTCTGAGCAGTTGCCCCATCTGACTTGAGGATACATAGTTATAAGGTACATATAACTTTATTCTCATATGCTGATCTTGTAAATTTCAATTTCCATTAGATGAGCTGGGATAAATTTCAACTCCCAACTACAGAACAAAATATGACTGTCTAAGTTGGTGTCTTCCAGTCTAAATCAGGGTCTGGCTCAGTCTTCCATCTGGGATACTAGCAGACCAACGGTCTCTGTCTCTATGTAGACCATTACCTACCCCGAACTCTCTAAGACATGTCATGACCAACTCAGCATCCATATGAAGTGCCAGGCATGGTTTGCGTTACTTCCTAATATTTATTCATTTAACATGGGGGCCAATGCATGATAGATTCCACTCTGCTATCCAATCTAACACATTTCAGGGGAGTGTTCCTGACCCCATGGTGCTAAAACAATATGGCTGAGGCTAGGGTTGAGCGATCGGGATCGGAAAAGATCGGATTCTGTTCGGCGATCGAGCAAATTTCACGATCGTGAACTTAATTCCGATCCCGATCTTTTTTGGTGGGATTGAGGTCTCACGTTAGTTCCCAGAATACTTGGCTACTGGCCAATCATTGTGGGAAAAGCTAACATGTAGGGATCGGATCAGGAAAGATCGGATCCCAATCGGGATCGAGTAAATCGGGATCGAGATCGGCTGGAAAATGATCGAAAATCAGACGTCTCACCTAGAGTTCAGCAATCGGGATCGGAAAAGATTGGATCTCGATCGGCGATCGAGCAAATATCGCGATCGTGATTGGGATTGGCTGGAAAATGATTGGATTTTGAAATCTCAAGATCGGCTCAACCCTAAAAGTGACTTTTCCCTTAGAGAAGGATTGACTAGGGTTGAGTGATCGGCAGTGGTGAACCTGCCCCTTTCGCCGCCCGAGGCGAACTACAGAAAGCCCTTTCCCCGGGAGGAGGGGGAGGAGCTGAGCACGAAGGGGGCAGGGCGAAGCAAAGGGGGTGTGGCTTAGCAGCGTTCGCAGGCAGAGAGCAGGCAGGGAGAGGACCTGCTCTCTGCCTGAGCGTGAGGGGAGGCTGCTGGAGCGGCGCTGCTTCAGCGGCCTCCCCAATCCACCGCTCGGTGCTAAGCCAGTCCAGGACAGCTTGTCCTGGACTGGCTTAGGTAATCAAAAATGCCGCCCTCCCTGGGGCCCTGACATAGCGCCGCCTGAAGCGGTCGCTTCAGGTCGCCTCATGGGAGGTGCGGCACTGGTGATCGGGATCGGAAAAGATCTGTGAACAAATTTCACGATCGCGATTGGGATCGGCTGGAAAATGATTGGAAATCAGATTTTAAAAACGATCCTGAAATCTCAAGATTGGCTCAACCCTAGCTGAGGTTCCTTATTGTTTGTTGCAACTTAAGGGTCCATTCACACGGAGGAAAGTGGCGCTGATTCTGGCACGATAACTCGAGTCAGAATCAGCGCTGAAAAAAAGCCTCCCTTGACGTTTTCCACGCGGAATCCATTGGAACGGGAGGCTTTTTTTACCATTGATTTCAATGGGTTCCGTGCAGAAAATATAACCCATTGAAGTCAATGGGAGTCTTTTTTTTCAGCGCTGATTCTTACATGAGTTATTGTGCCAGAATCCGTTCCACTTTCCTCCTTGTGAATGGACCCTTAGTCGAAAGCGGCTTCAACATGAATAGGAAATGTATAGACACTCTTATACTTCTCCCTTCTGCTCCATTCAGTCCAGACTTTGGTTCATCTCTATCGTCCTCAATGATTATTTATTACACTAACACAAAGGAACGTGGACCTTCAGCCTTCTCGACCTTAACACAATGTGCAAACATTTTCAATGAAGACGCCATCTGGCAGGATTTTGCAAGCCGTACAAAAATCAAAATACCCGCCAGAAAAGTCATTGAAATATTAGTTAATTAGGGACGTCTTGAGATGACATGCACAGCTTCCTTCATATTTCGCCTGTGGCAACATGCACGGATCATTATATTAATAGTTAATTCACGTTCATTCTCCACTGGGTTTTTGATGATGAGAATCAGTTGTGTATTTATTCTATACTGGATGGATAACTGCATGAAATCATTATTTCTGCTTTCTCCTGGTTTTTTTCGTGTTGTATGGTTTGTGCTGTCCATGACAATTCTCTGGATTCTGTAATAATTATATGTAAGGAAACATTACCGTAATGTGAAAAAAACAATTCTATGTATCGTAATATACCGTATGTATCTATATTGAATGCTGCAGCAAAAGGAAAAATGGTAAAGATTAAAGGGGTTCGCCAAGGAGTAGGGTTGAGCGATCGGGGTCGGGAAAGATCAGATCCCAATCGGCGGTCGAGCAAATTTCATGATCCCGATCGGCTGGAAAATGATCGGAAATCGGATTTTGAAATCTCAAGATTGGCTCAACCCTACTGTATATATAATATACAATTGGGGTTGAGCGATCGGGATTGGGAAAGATTGGATCCCGATTGGCGATTGAGCAAATTTCACAATCACTCGGGATCGGCTGGAAAATGAGTCAGATTTTAAAATTGATCCTGAAATCTCAAGATTGGCTCAACCCTACCAAGGAGTCTATGATCATGTCCTTCCTCCAAGGTTTGGTATGCCGTGAGCCCATGGAACCCATCCCAGTTCCGGAGCCAGTGCCCAGCTCCCAAATCGGCCCACCTCCTCTCCTATGTTCACCATGTTCACCATGTTGATTTTACTATTATGATGATGTATTCAGTAGGTCCCTACTTGTCAATAGAAGGAGGTTCTGGTTCAGATTATGGAAACCTTGTTCGGAACCAGACGTAACCCCTTTGTTCATTACAAACAAAACCCAGAAAATGTATGGTTATAGACTCCATGGAGAGCCCCTTTAAACCGGTGTCTTCTTTGTTGTCATAGAAGAATTTTGCCCCATATGGAAATTTGGATCTTGTGGATTCCTTGTATCCTCCTTGTTCTCTATACTGTGCATGGATATGCTGCTAATTTTTACTCTGGATTTGCACCTTGTTATAGAAGCAGTAAAGTGAATTTATTGCCCCTACCTGCTCACCCCCCCCTCCCCCTCCCCTGTGCAGGCTCAGCCATCAGATTTGCAGCTCTCTTTGTACACAGAGCGGCCGCATCAGTGACGTCACATTGATAGGACCCCTGAGAATCTATATTGCCGTCACCTCATTCAACAGTATACAGCTTAACCCTGTGTTTAGCTTCGGTGGTCCAGATGAAGTGACGTCACCACCGCACCCGCTCTGTATACAAATATCAGCATGTAAAAAAACCTGCATGAAGCTCATATTGTAAATCCTCAGCATGTAATTTACTTCTCCAGCGGATTATGTTCTTTGCTATTCACAGATGTGTTCACAATTAACTGATCTCCAATTTGGTGTAAGGTATTTGCTTATGACAGTCTCCTCTATCCATGGGGAGGATCACCAACCATGAGAACGGGGTAGACTTGCATCGATGCCTGCACAGAGGAGAGTTTGTAGGCACATTGATGCTCCATTCATACATATACATATACAGAGCGAATATACAATACGATTGGTTGGGTCTCAGCAACTTGATCCCAATTCGTCCTTTCCTACTGGATGGTCACCCATAGACACATATGCAATAGTTAACGTATCACTGTGTGATAATGTATCCAAAATGTATAATCTTCTCCTACCTTTAGATGTCTCGTCCGTGCTGCCATTCTGTGGAAATCCGGGTTTTCTTAGGTATGCAAATGAGTCCTCTTGCAGCACTGGGGGAAGTCCCCAATACTGCGAGAGAACTCTGTAGTGCTGCCTCCATCTTTTTTGGAACACCCTCTCCTTGTGTCGTCTTCCATCCTGGGTTTCAATCTTCTAGGCCTCGGGCAGAGCTGACTGCGCATGCCTGCCGGCCACAAGAATATGGCCGCTAACACCAGCTTACTGTGTAAGCAGCCATTTTCTTGTGCCCGGGCATGTGCAGTAGGCCTAGAAGATTGAAACCTAGAATGGAAGAAGACACAAGGAGAGGGCGTTCCAGAAGAAGATGGAGTCATCGCTGGAGATTTCTCTCACAGCATTGGGGACGCCCCCAGTGCTGTTTGAGCGCTAGGGCCTGCCCCCAGTGCTGCGAGAGAACTCATTTGCATACCGAAGAAAACCCGGATTTCTACCAAACGGCGGCACAGAGAAGACATCTAAAGGTAGGAGAGGAAAAGCCTTTCTTAAGGCTATTCCTACGTGTTAGGGAGAATAAAGGGTATCCAATGATAGGATCCCTTTAATGTATCATACACATATGTATATAGATGTGTCCAGGTAAGAGATGGCACCACTAGAACAGCTGGATGGCAATGATGGTGCCCCTGATAGTGGCCATATACAATTTACATCAATCAATCAGATTCTTCCAGTGTATATCTCCCTTTGTATCCTTCCTCTCTGCTGTCTGCCATATAATAAATCCCTGCCAGCTGATGTATGAAGGGAGACTGTAAGGTAGGTTTTATTAGGAAGGTGGCTTACGACAATGTACAATGTGCAATGTAATAATTGACAAAGACAAATGGCTTGCCGGGATGAGAAAGGAATTGTGTTAACTAGAATCGGAAAGACTTGTGGGTCCTTAAGTGCATTAAGCTTTTGGAATTCATCTATTATAATAATTTTAGCATATCATTGTTCATGTCCCCGCCGCACAAACACCATTACTCTATGAGAAGTACCAAGAGAGTGGAAAAAAACAAGATACAGAAGCCGGCCGCTCGTGTATCCCATAGTGTCTATATCTGAGTAACACTTATACTCACCTTCCCTTGCCTGTTTTGGGCCTCCTCGTGGCATCCGATGGTCTCTCTCAATCTCGTTCAATCTCTCGACCACTTAAATATACTGCAATACTTTGTTGCAATGGCCAAGCCTGGATCTATGTAACGCCATAGCTATAAAAACCCTGCTAATGATACAAGTTCAAATTTTGAACCATAACTTTATGCAAATGTACCTTAAAAGCAATTTATGGGAATGGCTGACCAGTTGAGCCAAACATTTAGGGCTCAGGGCAGGAAGGTCTATAAACCATACAGTCTTGCGTGTAGTCGTAAGCCCATGCACCCGGTACTGTGTGAAGTAACATACACTAAACACATGGTTATCTCTCCTTTCTCTCTGACAAGGGCCAGGGCCCTGGGGAGGGTGGCATTTTTTCTTACCTAAGCCAGTCCAGGACAAGCTGTCCTGGACTTGCTTAGCACCGAGCGGTGGATTGGGGAGGCCGCTGAAGCAGCGCTCCAGGCAGAGAGCAGGTCCTTTCCGTGCCTGCTCTCTGCCTGCTAACACCACTAAGCCACGCCCCTTCGCTTCGCCCCGCCCCCTCCTCCGGGGGCTTTCTGTTGTCCGCCTTGGCTGGCGAAAGATGCAGGTTCACCCCTGCACAAGGGGCATCACAAATCACCTGCCACTTACGTTCAGTCTCCCTGGATATCCACCTATCTATACATCTCAATCCGGATTGTGTTTCACATGCAGGGCAGCAAATTATCCAATGTAAATACAGGACAAACTTACACTTTGTAATGAAGGGATATGAATGGCTTTTTTAGAGACAATGCCTGTACAGGGAGCGAGAAACCCTGGAGACTTTAGATTTTAGCATCGGTAACGCTGTCAACATGACAACAACAGAGCTACAAAGAAGAACACACTAAAAACGAAAAGTAAATCCTGTACCCTTGGGTTAGGTTGGCCTCATTCTGTGAGCAATCAGGTACCTATAGATACTTTGCAGTGTTTTTTATAAGCTCGTATAGTCCTTTATCAAAGCCATCACTTCAAGACACTTGGCTCCCACTATCACAATACACAAACAGCTGTCTATAAGAATCGCTATTATTCACGTATTCTGCTCATGTACTTTCCTTTGTGTATCAAGTACCATTGTGTAAGAGAATATACTCAATTCCACCTACAGGAAAAAAAAATTTTGCATGTCACTTTAGGGTTCTTCAGTCATCTTCTCATTGTTGCTGAAGGACATGTAATGAAACATTAGTAGATGACGGCGTGCGTTGCGATGAATACAATCTCATCTGTATCATTTTACTGATTATTTCCATTGTTATCTCAGTGTTGCAGTTTATTTGGTGATGGTCAGTCATTGTATCTGGTGTAATGATTGGAAATTCCTGACTAGTACATGGCAACACATCAAAGCAGAAACTTGCGGCAACTCTATACGCCGAGAAGGGAATGGAGGGATATGTTGTGTGCACAGTATTGTGCAAATGTGTCAGGCAGGTAGGGGAAGAAGCTACAAAATAAGAATAATGTCAAAAACAGAAGGGTTAATTTTTTTTATTTTTGCTGCTGAAGTGGAATTCAATCCAAATTTCAGGAAATATTCGATTTGCATTGAATTTGGATTTTCTCACACTTAATGAATTGCACAGTTCCGATCGGGGATTTTAATCCCTTGAAGGCCACGGTCAATCACGCTACATGTCCCCCTTGGCACCATCTGCAGTGAGATTGGGGGTGCCATCGTGATTAAAAATAAAAAAAAATTACTGATTAGAGATGAGCGAACACTAAAATGTCTGAGGTTCGAAATCTGATTCGAACAGCCGCACACTGTTCAACTGTTCGAACGGATTTCTAACCCCATTATAGTCTATGGGGGGAAATGCTCGTTTCAGGGGTAGGAAAAATTCAATAAAATTATACTTACCAAGTCCAGGAGTGACGGTTGGGCTGGATTCTCCTTGAAGTCTTCTCCCGGCGCCGCGCCCCCGCGGCGTCTTCCGGCTGGAATTCACTCTGCCTAGGCATCGGGGCCTAGGCAGAGCCGACTGCGCATGCGCAGTTGGCTCTGCCCGGCCCGACGCCTGAGCAGAGCCGACTGCGCATGCGAGGGCATGCCCACGCATGCGCAGTCGGCTCTGCGTAGGCCGGATGCCTAGGCAGAGTGAATTCCAGCTGGAAGATGCCGCGGGGACGCTGCACGGAGAAGACTTCTAAAGGTAAGAGAAGAACCAGTGTTGATTGGCAGAATGTATAGCATTCTGCCAATCAACGCTGGTTCTGCATCGAACCTTAAACTTCGAACAGCTAGTAGTGTTCGATCGAGTACGAGTATCTTGAATACTGTAGTATTCGATCGAACACCTACTCGATCGAACACTACTCGCTCATCTCTAATACTGATACTCACCTGTCCTTGGCTCAGCATCCACTCTGGAACTCTTTCGGCCGGTGACTGAGATCCTGTCCCCCGCCCCAGCCTCACTGCTAAGCCTGTGATTGGGCCCTAGTGGTCACATGGAGTGCGCTGGTGTAATGGCATCCCACATGATTGCTGAGGCCCCAGGAACACAGGACCTCAGTCACCAGCCGGAAGCGCTCCAGAGTGGATGCT
Organism: Leptodactylus fuscus; assembly: GCF_031893055.1. Classification (NCBI taxonomy): domain Eukaryota; kingdom Metazoa; phylum Chordata; class Amphibia; order Anura; family Leptodactylidae; genus Leptodactylus; species Leptodactylus fuscus. The sequence goes on along the minus strand of NC_134269.1, from coordinate 216,610,049 downwards.
GAGCCCAGGACAGGTGAGTATCAATATTTTTTTAATTTTAATCAAAACAGCACCCCCCAATCTCACTGCAGGTGGTGCCAAGGGGGACATGTAGCATGATTGACTGTGGCATTCAAGGGATTAAAATCCCCGATCGGAACTGTGCGACTGTGTGAGGAAATCTGAATTCGATGTAAATTGAATATTTCCTGAAATTTGGAGTTAACACTCATGATCGGAGTTCAGCTCTGACTGGGAGTGTTAGAGGACAGTGTCAGCCGTTACACCCGCAAAACAGGGTTCTGTGTGTGCACCATGCTTCCACGTGGTTTGCGGGAAGTCCTTGTCGTATTATTAGGACGGATGTTAGGAGGGGTTAGCTTGATATCATTAAGGAAATAGTATTGGAAAATTGCATGAAGCTGCCAAATCGAATTTTTGAACCATGTCCGGTTGAGCATCACCGTACACCAGGTGTCACGTCCCATTGTCCCTTTCATCCCTAACCCTGAAACTAGTACAAACCATGACATGTGCATCCCGGTGTGAAATGTCTTTGTTTGCATGTATATCACCTTGGTAAATTAAATATCCCTACGGACCGTCATCTAGGAATGTTTTCCGCTCCCTTACCAAGGTCCTCCCGCTATGACATTTCATGTAGGTTGTCAGATCCTGCTACCTGGGGCGATAGTCATTAGATTGTCGGAGACATGAAAGGCACCCGAGTGTGGATGATAAGCTCTGCAGAACCCAGACGTCATTAAATATTTTCTCTCCCCTTCTTCAGCCGGATCCCTGGCATCTTTCTTCTTCTATGTGTTGCATTTAGCAAACAGAACTTCTTGTAAATTGCTAAAATTTTCTGTAATAGCAGCAGATTCGGATCTGGTCTTGTATGGCATTGGATCTTCGGCGTAAACAGACAGATTTCATACACAGCAGCCTTGGCTTGACAATTATTCCTCTCCTATTGTATTAAAGGTGAACTCTGCCATACATTATTTACTTCCAGTCCTCCATATTTATTAATTTATTGGAAACTGCCCGGGTGACTAGTACTATCCAGCTGTTGTACCCAACTGTCTGTGTGATCTTACATTCAGGGCCATTCGGTTGCTTGCAGCAGTTCTCCTTCAAGGACACGCAATGAATGCAGACAAAGCTGCAAAAGGAAAAGTTACTGCAAACTATGGGGAGAGGAGGCTGTAAACATTGCGCAATGTCAAGTGTCAAGGGCGCCGAGTTCCCGGAAATTTCTTTTTGATCATTGGAACTCAAAAAGTAAGATACGAGTCGGGGAAAGAGTCAGACCAGTGGACGGCTCCGGATGACTTCATATCACAATAAGGAGCTTATAAGACACAACTGGCACTTATATCTATAAGGACAGGGGTAGATTTCAGATGTCATTGTGTTTAGTGTTATCGAAAGGCTTCGCACGCTTTGCAATAAATTATTATCTTACCGTTTTGTGTATACAGTCCCTGTGCAGGTCCATGTGTCTCTATGTGTCATCGAATCTAGAAAAGTAATAATTTTTATTCTCCAATATCAGAAAAATAGTTTGAAATGTATTACCATAGACCTGAGTCTAAATGTCGGATCATCCAGTACAAGCCGCATCAGAATTGGACCAAAATGTGCCTGCCACGACTGTCACGGCTTCCAACAGTCGCAGCTTCCCTCTCCAGAGTAGGCTCAAATGAATGGGCTTAGTCCGGAGGGTGCTGACGTGAGGCGGACACCGGAACATACCGTTCACGGAAAAAAGGAAGGTAGCGGTCTACATAGACCTCTATAGCCCTTCAGGTAGATTCCGCCTGCAAAAACCAACGCAGTCAATGGGAGGCGGAAAATCCACGTGGAATTGGAAAAAAACAGGTGGAAAAAAATGCTAATACACTGTGCTGGTGGAAAAAAAAAATTCCTAATTCCTGAAGTGGATTTTTTTCCTTGCCAAGAAACTAGCCGTAAGGGTCCATTCACATGGGCCAAGAGGGAGTGGATTATGGCGCTGAATCCACATCATAATCCGCCCCCTCACAATGGAGATCTATGTAGACCGCCAGGCTACTTTTTTCCGTGAGCGGCATGTTTCAGTCCCGGCGTCCGCTTTGCGGCAGCACCCTGCGGGGTAGGCCCATTCATTTGAGCCTACACTGTCGGGGGAAGCCACGACTTTCGGAAGACGTGACAGTCGTGGCAGGCGCATTTTGGCCCCGAGAGTGATGTGGCTTCCCGTGTCACTCTCGGGGCCAAAATCTGCCCATCCACTCCCCATGTGAACGGGGGGGAAGCCGCGACTTTCAGAAGACATGACAGTCGTGGCAGGCGCATTTTGGCCCCAGAGTGATGTGGCTTCCCACGTCACTCTAGGGGCCAAAATCTGCCCATCCACTCCCCATGTGAACGGAGGGGAAGCCATGACTTTCAGAAGACGCAACAGTCGTGGCAGGCGTATTTTGGCCCCGAGAGTGACGTGGCTTCCCGCGTCACTCTCGGGGCCAAAATCTGCCCATCCGCTCCCCATGTGAACAGGGCCTAAGGGTGGCCGTTACTCCGGTCCCATTCACTTAGCAAGATGACAAGGTGACTTGTATTGCTACTAAAATCAGCACGTAGACCCAGTCGTACCTTGGGGTGAATAGGGTTGAGGAATAAGAGGGCCCACTGTAACTCTGTCATCCAAGGGTCATCTCCTATGATGCCATACCCCAATGAGATCAAAGGTCAAGCAACATTGTAACCATTTAAAAAACTTTAACGTTGAACAGTTTGATTTCTTCGGCATCACCGTAGCCCCATTGCAATAATCTTTATTGTGATGCCGAAGAGCACGCTCCATGATCCGTCATCCATGCACCCTACGCCCAAGTAACCCCTCCATGTATTTCATTAACTGCACATTCCGAACAGTTGGCAACCGTGCCAGAATCCTCGTCTTATCAAGCTTTGACATTACAGTCTGTTTTCAACAAAAACCATGGAATCAATATTGGAGTTGTAATAAACAGGGAAAAAAAAAGAAAATGCTATGGAGTGTAAGGTGCGGGAATCGGTTACAGACATCACACATCTCACATTTGTAACAACTTCTATTTTATGAGGAAAATGCCTTCTGTACTTATGAGAAGGATCAGCACAAACTAATAAATCCCATGGAGCCTTATTATGTGAATACACACCGAAAGGATCCTTCTTTGCGTCACCTGATGAATATGTCTTATGTTTTACGATATTCCGGTGGATTAAGGTGACATTTACCATCTCAGATTAATTATTCCAGGGGCAAATTTCAAGGATTTTCCACATTTCTATTGATTTTCTTCTCTTCAACGTATCTAAACATGTTTTCATGATCACAGATTTGCGGTGGGTGTTGGTGATGGTGTTAGATTCGTTGTAGGTTTACGTGATCTTGTGTGGTCGGGAGTTTGCTCGAAATGGAAAATTCATTAAAGGCTTTTATTTTTTTTTGCTCAGGGTTGATAAAAAGAATTGATTGTTCGGTATCCTCATATTTGTAGCAGACAATAGTTCCGAAACGTATCTTTCAATCTGGAGGACCTGTTGTGTTTTACGTTAAGCAGGTAATTCATGAGATTTTGGGTGGCCGGGAGTAGGGTTGAATGCTATACATTCTGCCAAGCAACGCTGGTTCTTCTCTTACCTTTAGAAGTCTTCTCTGTGCAGCGTCCCCGCGTTGTCTTCCGGCTGGAATTCACTCTGCCTAGGCATCTGGCCTAGGCAGAGCTGACTGCGCATGCGCAGTCGGCTCTGCTCAGGCGTCGGGCCGGGCAGAGCCGACCTTGCATGCGCAGTCGGCTCTGCCTAGGCCCTGATGCCTAGGCAGAGTGAATTGCAGCCGGAAGACGCCGCGGGGGCGCTGCGCCGGGAGAAGACTTCAAGGGGAATCCAGCCCGATCCTCACTCGTGGACTTGGTAAGTATAATTTTATTGAATGTTGCCTACCCCTGAAACGAGCATTTCCCCCATAGACTATAATGTGCGGCTGTTCGAATTGGTTTTCGAACCTCGGACATTTTAGTGTTCGCTCATCTCTAGTAGTCATATTCTAGTTGTCAACCTTCCTGAGCCTGTTGGGAATAGGAATGTCCATGATGGACAGTGCTGCAGAATAAGTTGACCATAAAGTCATTGCCAATGCCCACTCCAGGGTGTTGCTTAACAGGTTGCTCAGTCTTATCCCATATCCTTAGATACTCGGCACACACTTCTATCCTTACTTAGCCCAAACAGGGGTGACTTTATTCCTCCTGACTATATCTCAGGCACAGTATGGGGTGACTGGTTAATCTCCAGGCAGTAAGGGCCCTAGTTTGGTCTCTCAGTCCATTCTACACTTCCTCACTCCCCAAAGGACCCCATAAGACTCTTGGTCTTCTCCTGCTTTCCAGAACCAACTGCCTGGGTCATACCAACTCCAGGCACATAGTGATACAGCCCGTTTAAGAGAGAAGCTATACAATCTATACAAGGTATAACATAGACATATTATGCATAGTCCAACCAAACTATTAACATTTCATAGGACTCGCAGTGGGGTGCTGCATTGATGTTGGCAAATTTTATCGAAACGAATGCTAAGAACCTCGCTCTCCTTATGTATGCAGTAAGACTATCTGTTTTTAAGATTCTAATATGTATCTTTGACCTTCTTCATAACTTGTATCACTCGACTCAATTATTGTATATAAAGCACCATCATCTGCCCACCTAGCCTGAAGCCAAACAATGCCCGGTCATGTAGACACCACTGGAGGCATCTTAATTCCGGATTTAAGAAAATGAACTCTTGATGGACATTTGCCAGCACATCGTGTAATTATTGTAATTTATTTTATTAATACTGTACAAAGGGGAATTATCTAGAATGTCAAACCAACGCCTGCTGTGCTTTATTGAAAGATTGCTATCACTTAAATCTAGCCAAGGCTTGAAGACACCAATACATTTCATTTTATCTCCCAGATAGCATTTATGTACATTAACACGGCACAATCACAAAGACGTCTTTCATATCTTTCAGTCTTAATTGCTGAAACCCAAGGCACAGAATTAAAAAGTCTTATCTTGTTTTGGGGACTGTATTCAATCTTCTAATCGGCTCGAAAACAACATTTACATGGCTAATAGGAAATGTCCTATACAAGCCTTCCACTTATTATTAAAAGGGACAGGAACTAAGCTAACGAAACTCAACAGACCTATTGTTTTGGGAATACCACAGCTACAGACCTGCATGAAGGATTCTGGGATGTTTCATTAGCCGAAGAATGGTTTAGTCCAATACTGATGCCAAATACAGCTTAAAGTGGTTTGCCATTATAGACACTTATTCCCTATCCACCATTGGGGTTGGACCACCATTGTTCAAGAAAACAGGGGATGGAAAGTCCTGTATCCTCCATGTGAATTTGCTTGCATGCATAGTGCTCCATTCACTTCTAGGGGGATGTCAGAGATTGCAATCCCGGTATCCCCATAGAAATCATGCAAGCCAGTGGCTGCAACCTTGCGACCGCCTTCTGCTTAAATTTTTAAATAGGCCATTACCTATTGGATGGTTCCCTAACCAGGAATTGAACCCAGACCGCGGGGGGTGAGAGTGCCGAATCCCTGGTGGTGTAGTGGCTACGATTCAGCGCACTCACTGCTATTACCTATTGGAGTAACCCCAGAAGGTAACGGGACCTATTTACTTAGCAATCCCCGTTCCCGTTCACAGCCATCTTTGCTTCCTCTTCTGCTCTCCTTTCTTGGGTCATGTGACTAGCAGCAGCCCCCCGTTCCCTCTTCCCCATACCTCCTTTTGTCTTTGTACAGGTGAGGACCCTGGGTCTCCAATGTTAAATTAGAAGAGGTGGTATAAGGCAGAGCTGGGGGTTGGATCTGATCACATGGCCCAGGATCAGGACCAAGCCTGAATCCCCCAGATTCATCATGAAGAACCCCTTTAAGTTTTCACTTTATGATTAGAGATGAGCGAGTAGGTGTTCGATCAAATACTACTTTATTCAAAATACTCGTACTCGATCGAACACTACTAGCTGTTCGAAATTTAAGGTTCGATGCAGAACCAGCGTTGATTGGCAGAATGCTATACATTCTATACATGCTATACATTCTGCCAATCAACGCTGGTTCTTCTCTTACCTTTAGAAGTCTTCTCCCGGCACAGGGTCCCCGCGGCGTCTTCCGGCTGGAATTCACTCTGCCTAGGCATCCGGCCTAGGCAGAGCCGACTGCGCATGCGCGAGCATGCCCTCGCATGCGCAGTCGGCTCTGCTCAGGCATCGGGCCTAGGCAGAGTGAATTCCAGCCGGAAGACGCCGCGGGGGCGCTGCGCCGGGAGAAGACTTCAAGAAGAATCCAGCCCGACCCTCACTCGTGGACTTGGTAAGTATAATTTTATTGAATTTTGCATACCCCTGAAACAAGCATTTCCCCCCATAGACTATAATAGGGTTCGAAATCCGTTCGAACAGTCGAACAGTGTGCGGCTGTTTGAATCGGATTTCGAACCTCGGATATTTTAGTGTTCGCTCATCTCTATTTATGATCGGTGATGGTCTAACCCAGTGATTCCCAAAGTGGTCCAGGTGGACCCCCAGGGGTCTCAGCCACGATGCAAATTTCCATCGTTAGATCTAATCTTCACATTTTAAGAAGAGTTTTGGGAATATGGTAGAGATTTAGCAGCAGGGGTTCCACCGAAACCAGTAACATTTTGAAAGTGGTCTACGAGAAAAAAAAGTTTGGAAACCTCTGGTCTAACCTCTAAAACTATCATCAATTTTGAGAATGCAGAAGGCACTAAGGAGGTGCAGAACTTCGCCCCACTGTGTTTCCCCTTTCGTGCTGCAAACTTCTGCGCTGCCTCTTTCCCGTCAATGATACCCATTACAGTTCCTCGCACAGCCGGGAGGCCAGAATGTTGCTGTAAAGTGAAAATTAAGAAAAACACATAGCGCTAAACCTTTTCATTCTCCAAATCAGTGGGTGGCCCAAAGGTCCGACCATCACCAACCACGAAGATGGGACTAAAAATTGTACACTATGAAGATAACCCTTTATGAATGTACTTTGGAATGTTTTGTATTGTCCATAGTGACAAGTAACCTGCCATCCTATTCCCAAGGCTCTTACCATTAACATTAGTTAGCAACTCTTTAACAATATCTCGAACAACAAAGCCCCATTGTGATAGTGAAACTCTATCCCATGTATCCGAGGAACCACTTTGTGTATTTGGAACAAAAGCAAAATACTATTTCATTTACAGTCTCTTGTTATATTGTAATTACCTAAGTCAGCGCCCATCAGTTACATTGTAATCAAATGTTCCTTCTTCTACGAAAAATGCATTACAATTGCATAAACAACGGTATAATTGGCCATCTTTGTAACAAACAAGAAGCGCCGTATCATACTTCATCTACTAGAAAGATGGAATTTGTAACTCTTGTTGATGTTTTGTTTTAGGCAAAACGAAGGATGTGGCGTTATTTCCAGCCGGTGCCTAGATAATTACATACGATAACCGGTTAACAACAAGTTTGAGCCAAGTTTTTCAGAAAAGTTTTCATCAAACAAACTGCATAAAAAATAATAGGAACATAACAGAGAAGCAACAGTAGGCATTAGAATCCAGTGTATCCTGGAAATGTAAGAATGAGTTGAGAATGGTGTATTACCTTCAGAAGGGTATCCTCCGGGGCATGATTGACTCCTCCAGTTACCCCTACAGCATGATCGACTCCTCCAGTTACCCCTACAGCATGACCAACTCCTCCAGTTACCCCTACAGCATGACTGAATCCTCCAGTTACCCCTACTGCATGATCGACTCCTCCAGTTTCCCCTACAGCATGACCAACTCCTCCAGTTACCCCTACAGCATGACCAACTCCTCCAGTTACCCCTACAGCATGAGTGACTCCTCCAGTTACCCCTACAGCATGATTGAATCGTCCAGTTACCCCTACAGCATGACCGACTCTTCCAGTTACCCCTACAGCATGACTGAATCCTCCAGTTACCCCTACAGCATGACCGACTCCTCCAGTTACCCTTACAGCATGACCGACTCCTCCAGTTACCTCAACAGCATGACTGACTCCTCCAGTTACCCCTACAGCATGACCGACTCCTCCAGTTACCCCTACAGCATGACCGACTCCTCCAGTTACCCCTACAGCATGACCGACTCCTCCAGTTACCCCTACAGCATGACCGACTCTTCCAGTTACCCCTACAGCATGACTGAATCCTCCAGTTACCCCTACAGCATGACTGAATCCTCCAGTTACCCCTACAGCATGACCGACTCCTCCAGTTACCCTTACAGCATGACCGACTCCTCCAGTTACCTCAACAGCATGACTGACTCCTCCAGTTACCCCTACAGCATGATCGACTCCTCCAGTTACCCCTACAGCATGACCAACTCCTCCAGTTACCCCTACAGCATGACTGAATCCTCCAGTTACCCCTACTGCATGATCGACTCCTCCAGTTTCCCCTACAGCATGACCAACTCCTCCAGTTACCCCTACAGCATGACCAACTCCTCCAGTTACCCCTACAGCATGAGTGACTCCTCCAGTTACCCCTACAGCATGATTGAATCGTCCAGTTACCCCTACAGCATGACCGACTCTTCCAGTTACCCCTACAGCATGACTGAATCCTCCAGTTACCCCTACAGCATGACCGACTCCTCCAGTTACCCTTACAGCATGACCGACTCCTCCAGTTACCTCAACAGCATGACTGACTCCTCCAGTTACCCCTACAGCATGACCGACTCCTCCAGTTACCCCTACAGCATGACCGACTCCTCCAGTTACCCCTACAGCATGACCGACTCCTCCAGTTACCCCTACAGCATGACCGACTCTTCCAGTTACCCCTACAGCATGACTGAATCCTCCAGTTACCCCTACAGCATGACTGAATCCTCCAGTTACCCCTACAGCATGACCGACTCCTCCAGTTACCCTTACAGCATGACCGACTCCTCCAGTTACCTCAACAGCATGACTGACTCCTCCAGTTACCCCTACAGCATGACCGACTCTTCCAGTTACCCCTACAGCATGACTGAATCCTCCAGTTACCCCTACAGCATGACTGACTCCTCCAGTTACCCCTACAGCATGAGTGACTCCTCCAGTTACCCCTACAGCATGACCGACTCCTCCAGTTACCCCTACAGCATGAGTGACTCCTCCAGTTACCCCTACAGCATGACCGACTCCTCCAGTTACCCCTACAGCATGAGTGACTCCTCCAGTTACCCCTACAGCATGACCGACTCCTCCAGTTACCCCTACAGCATGACTGACTCCTCCAGTTACCCCTACAGCATGACCGACTCCTCCAGTTACCCCTACAGCATGAGTGACTCCTCCAGTTACCCCTACAGCATGACTGACTCCTCCAGTTACCCCTACAGCATGACCGACTCCTCCAGTTACCCCTACAGCATGATTGAATCCTCCAGTTACCCCTACAGCATGACCGACTCCTCCAGTTACCCCTACAGCATGACCGACTCCTCCAGTTACCCCTACAGCATGACCGACTCCTCCAGTTACCCCTACAGCATGACCGACTCCTCCAGTTACCCCTACAGCATGACCAACTCCTCCAGTTACCCCTACAGCATGATTGAATCCTCCAGTTACCCCTACAGCATGACCGACTCCTCCAGTTACCCCTACAGCATGACCGACTCCTCCAGTTACCCCTACAGCATGACCGACTCCTCCAGTTACCCCTACAGCATGACCGACTCCTCCAGTTACCTCTACAGCATGACTGACTCCTCCAGCTACCCCTACAGCATGACCGACTCCTCCAGTTACCCCTACAGCATGACCGACTCCTCCAGTTACCCCTACAGCATGACCGACTCCTCCAGTTACCTCTACAGCATGACTGACTCCTCCAGCTACCCCTATAGCATGACCGACTCCTCCAGTTACCCCTACAGCATGACCGACTCCTCCAGTTACCCCTACAGCATGACTGACTCCTCCAGCTACCCCTACAGCATGACCGACTCCTCCAGTTACCCCTACAGCATGACCAACTCCTCCAGTTACCCCTACAGCATGACCGACTCCTCCAGTTACCCCTACAGCATGACTGACTCCTCCAGCTACCCCTACAGCATGACCGACTCCTCCAGTTACCCCTACAGCATGACCGACTCCTCCAGTTACCCCTACAGCATGACCAACTCCTCCAGTTACCCCTACAGCATGACTGACTCCTCCAGCTACCCCTACCCCTACATTTTTGAGACAGGTATTGAGACTGCAGTTTCCATCTGCTCCATAAACCAAGGAGACCCACAGATTACCCTAACCACACTAAGGTTTATTAAACTTCTTAGCAACAATAACCATCGCTATCAAGACTTCATCGTAGGGATGAGATAGGGGGCCCCGGAAAAAAAATTGCACCGGGGCCCTCAAGACTTTAGTTATGCCACTGGTATCATGATATCATTGGCCATCATGGTGGATGGGGGTGCTGACTGCAGACAGAGCATGTTCACAAATCCTTACTAAGATAACATTCACTGTCCTGGTGCGTGTTGTTTGTAATGCAAACTGTGTAAGGGGTGGAAAACACACAAGTGATCTCACTATATATACAAAAAACTCACAATTAGTGCAAGACATACTCATTGACAAAAAAAAAAAATGTAACCCTATGCAAAACGTGGCATAGGGTTAAGTAAAAGTGTTCCACCAATGCCTGATAAAAAGGGCTCTCAGTGGCAACTTTTGGGTAGCGTACTTTTTGATTAGTAGACAAACCTCTATGATGCACACAAAGACATTGTGCCCAGTTAACAAACTTTGTTAGGGGACACAAAGAGAAGAGCTGATGGCCAGCTTGACGGCATCAGGTAAAATAAAACAAACATATTAAGAAAATACATCTGCTGTTTAGTATTGCTTGTGTTGCGACCACGGAAAGTCTGGATAATATATGGTGCTAATAACACACAAGACAACACTGCCAAGAAAGTAGCTGAATGGTAATTAAGGTCGGGCGTAAGAGATACAGGACAACATGGTGCGTCGTATAAAGCCACGGGCTTGATAAATGTTACGAGAAAACAACTCCATCTCCATACTAAGGTTGCTGCGCACCCGCACCTCTGTGATCCTACCAGAGGCTTCCCCATCCTACGGCTCAGGTAGCTCGTACTTAGGAATTCAGCTCCTACATCTGTTTCCAATCAAGTCGTAATTTAGATCAATTCTGCGAGAACACTTTGCTATTATTCCACCAAATGTTATTGTTTTTTCAGTGCGCATTCGCAAAGCGAATGTCTCAGAGCCTGCTGCACGGTCTCCGTAGATCTGCACAGCAATTGGGAGCCTCGGCTCGATGCAAAAACAAACACACCAACACATGCAAAAAAAAAGAGAATGGAAAACACAAGAACTCATTTTCTTTGGCTGAATAAAGTTCATTAAGTAGAAAATTATGGCTGCGTAAGCAAATCTGATTCCCATTGACTGGAATGACAGCTTGCAAGCATTTAGGACTTTGCGTATACAGTAGGGTGATGTATTGTTCCATTTGTGTTGTATTGTGTGCAACTGTGCAGCTAGTCTCTGTGCAGGACAATGGAGAATCTTCTGATCAATAAAGTTGGACGGTTACGGCTGGAATCTATATTGTACTTCACACTCTAGACCATTGTTGGCCACCATTGAATTTTAAAGAGAACCGTTCACGTCCTCATCAAAGTTCAATATTATACACCGCTTTCCCCATATGTGCCCCGGTGCTGGAGATATCATGCCGACAATTTTGGCACTTATATCTCCCCACTGTCAGAAGGGCTGGCCGTACAGCCTAGCATCATTGCTGGTAAAATGATCATAACGAAGGAGCAACGGGACCACTGACATCACCCAGGATGCCTGTGAGACCTGACACTGTGGTTGACATATTGCATCTGAGCCCTATTATTGGGTGTTGGAGGCCATGTAAGCAAGTCATCGTCATGCTTTGCAGACCAAAGACACCCATGAAGGAGCGCTTGGGCCGCTGACATCACCCAGGAGGCCTGTGCGACTTGAGATTGGGGTTGACATGAGTTCATGTAGACATGTCATTGTCATAATGCTTTTGAGGAACAAAGACACCCGCAAATGTGCATTGGGACAGCTGACCTCACCCAAAACGCCTGTGAGACCTGAGATTGTGGTTGAAATGAGGCCAGGTGACAAATGGCATGAGCCTCATGGGGTTTTTTGCCTTCCCCTGAGTCAACACTGTAGGGACTGTAGGGCAATAGGTTGGACTTGATGGACTGATGTCTTCATCCAACCTCATCTACTATGTAACTATGTGTTAGGCTCTTGGCGTCAGACAGTGTGTGTGGAGTCTAAGTCCAGCGTTCGGCCTACTGAACATGCTCGGACATTTTGGAGACGCTCAGAGGCTAAGTCCCATTCTCCCCCTACTGAGCATGCTCAGACCTTTTGGAGGTGCTCAGAGGCTAAGTCCCATTCGGTCCATACTGAGTATGTTCGGTGAGTTATGGCCACCACCCCTCTGGGCGGGGACTTGCCTTTATATGGTGTGAGCCGACGCCCGCCGGGAGCTCAAACTTTGACTATTACTTTAGCAACAATAACCATCGCTATCA